>NC_025690.1:11841672-11848076 GCF_000633955.1 Camelina sativa | reverse complement strand
GGGGGGGGGGGGGGGGGGGGGGGGAGCGAGAGGAAAAGAGAAAACACAAGAACGTGATTATGACCCAGCGACGACGACGACAACAACAGGAACTGGTAAGAGAAAAAGGTCCTTTTTTATTATTGTTGGTCTCAGATGCGTTTATCTGTTATTTACAGTTGTTTCCATTCCTTTTTTTTTCAGGTGCAATGTTTTCTTTTCAGTTTAATCAAAACTTATATTAGAATGATATAAAAACATTATATTTCAATGTAAATAGAACAAAACTTTATATCAATTCTTCTCGAAAGTCCAAACCATTTCAACTTTTCTATCTAAAATCATATAGGTGGCTATATCATCAACATGACTTCCATAGAGGTGCTATAGAATAAACTTAACAACATTAAATCTTTTGTAGAAGAAAAATTCTGAAAAAAAAAAACAACAATACAATAAGAGTTTGGTGTGCAATAACAAAATAAGTAATACATGGTTGTTTAGAAGAGCATTGACATAGAGAAAGATTTTACTTCTTCTAAGGTTTTATAAAGAGTGTTGAAGCTTTTCTACTACTCATCGAAGGTGCTCAAGAACCCACCAAGGAAACCAGCTCCATTGCATTCCCCACACAACACCTCCTTTTTACCTCTGCCCACAAGATAATTACCAAAAAAATATATTTAAGTAATGAGCTTTTTTTTTTGTGTGTGTGTGTGTGTGTTGTGGAGAAGGAAGAAGAAAGAAAGGAGATAAGATTTTGCAAACCTGCAAAGCCAACAGAGTGCACCAGCTTTAAACTGTCCATTGAAATGATCAATCAAATTCACACCACCTCCTTTGCATTGAGAACATGCCACACAACCTTTTGAAAACATTTACACAAAATCTTATTACTAACCAATTCAGAAGTATAAACAAACTAAGAGGATTATAAACCGGGTAAGAACTTACCATTGCCTTCACAATTTGAACAAACTATGCTGTTTGTTTTAGTGCCACTACTGTTTGTGGCCTATTTATCACCAAAAGATTAGATTTTTTAACCAACGACACAAACTTTGTTAAAGAGGAAACAGAGTTTGGGAAAAAAAAATATCTTAACCTTAATCTCAAAGCTTTGGGGTTTGGTGGAAGTCTGAAGCAGCTCACTCTTCTTCTGGACCAAGGACGAGGTGTTATCATTAGTTGAGAAGAAGTGAGTAGGCTTAGAGTTTTTGCTGGGAGATTGGAAGCAATAGGTAGGAGGAGACGTGAAGAAGCATAGTGAATTCGCCATTTTTTTCTCTTTTCTGATTCTTCTTACCCACTCGATAGCAGATAAGATGATGGCTCTCTCTCACTTCTGTTTACCAAATCCTTTTCTTTAACCATTCCAAAACCAGAACCACTTAACCGGTTTTCTTTAGACCAAAACCCAATTTCACATTTCATTTGTTTTTTTATATATATATATATAAGCTTTGTTCTTTTGTTGTTGTTGTTGTTGTTGTTGCTGTTGTTTCATTTGTTGTTTTAGTATTATCTTATGAGAAGAGTAAATGACAAAGGTTAGAGCTAATATACTTATTTCCTTTCTCAAACGACCCATAAAGGCCATAGCTTCCTTATCCTATGAACAAACCAACAAGAAATGGCCAAGGCCAAACCCACAAGGACATTAGACGATGTTAAAAAAAAATTACAAAAACCAGGGTCCTTTTGCACAAGTTGCCCTGTCTCTGTTTCCTGTGTTAACCCTCGTGTTGCTACTTCTTGTGTAGCCACCCAAGACTTCATTCATTGGTTTTCAGCCGCTCTCCAAGTAGTCGAGAAGACCATGAGTCAGCTGCACTAGCATACCTTGGACACGGCTTACTCACAACGTTTGAGGTATTATTATAAATTATATGCGTTTGTGTCTGCACATGCCCTGTCATGTCTGAAATATCTTGTGTCTGGTGATCAGGTTGGATGGGAAGGACAAGAACTGTTGCAGGAGGATGAAGAGTTGCAGCAGATTGTTGAAAACCAGGTCCTTGGAAAATGGGAAGTCCTGGAAACTGAGATGCAAGTTCAGGATGTGGTTGTTGTTGTTGTTGATAAAGATGATGGTGGTACGCGGGTGCATGAGAGGTGTTCAAGTCGGGTTTCAACTGATTCGCTTTTGCTTCTATCTCGCTCTGTAGTTTCGAGATCTCGGTCTCGAGCACTGAAGTTTCTTCCTTCAGCTCATTCTTCTCTGTGGTTACCTACACAACAACACCAGTTTCAATCAACAAGACAGATTGAGACAAACATCTAAACAAAGATTTCATATAGAAACACAAAGCAATGAGCATATATACAGAAAGTGGCTTACATAGCTAGATTCAGAGAGGAGAGAAGCGTGCTCCTTTCTAAGAGACTCAATTTGACCAAAGACGTCCTTCAGGAATCTAGTAGCTTCACATAGTATGGAAGCTTTCCCACTGTTCTGTTGATTCAGTTCTGAGACAAGAGAAAATGTTACCAGTTAGAAATCACAAATCACATTCACTAACATTTATATTAAATTAAAAAGCCTAACACTCAAGCAATTGTTTGATTGAAAGATGTGAAATTTTTACCAAGGGTATCGGCTAATTCGATGAAAAGCTCATTCAAATGCTCACGCTTAAGCCTCTCACGAACAGCCTTGTTAATCCTTTTGGGTACTTGACCTTTTTTACACCTGTTTTGTATATACACACTAAACACAATCAATCACCACCATAAATCAAAATATAAAAAGGGTTCCATAAATCTAAATACGAGAATCCTTTTCTTGAAAGATGATTCACACACCTTTCATCAGCAGTAGGAGCATTTGCTTCATCAGACAATGTAGAAGGAGATTTCGATACCATCCTTAACCAATTGTAAGAGACGTAAGATTCTCTGTCAAGTCACCTGAAAATGAGAGATAAAAGATGATTAAAATGAATCTGAAAAATCCTTCATTCATCTTTTTATAATCAATCAATCAATCAACCCCTAATGTCACACAAACCCACCAACGAACATAGAAACATAAGAGCAACCAAAAAAAAAAAAAAAAAAACTTTGGTGTGGTTTTTGATTCCTCAAAACTCAAGAAGTGCTTTTAGATTCTCAAAACTTTAAATCAACCATCATGTCAAATCAAAAACAGTGAAGAATTATCAAAATAAATATGACGGCCAATAAGTTCTCCTCACAGCTCAAATCGAACATACAAAAAGACTCAGAAAAAGAAGGAAAACAAAAAAAGTACCTTTCTATCTTTCTCCGGTGAAGAAGCTCGTCGGGAATTATTATTGTAGAGGATTTGAGAAGGAGTTAGAGAAGAAGAAGAAATAAGAAAAGCTTATTGACGACGAGAGAAGAATCTGAGAAATTGAACAAGGGAGGAGGGGGGCGTGTGGGGAAAGAAAGAGGCGCGTGGAGAGCACAGAAGAAGTGGTGCGTTTTAAGTGGACACGTGAGTCCGACATGTGCCTTTCTCTTTTGCTGTTTTGTCCTTATCTATTACGTTGCGTGCCACTAAGCAGCTCTTGTTGCATCGACACGTCATCGTATCTTCATTCTCAAGTGGAATGCGTTTTTTTCAGGTAAAGGTTATATACTACTATTATTGGGAAAAGGCAATTTTTTACAAATCCCCTTCTTCTTTTTTTTTTTTTTTTCAAAACAAACTTTATTCATTTCATTAATCAAATTTTCTAAGAATACAAAATGTGATTCCTAAAATAAAATTGATAAAAAAAGAATTTTTTGTATCGTTTTTATGATTTTTAATAACAAAACAGTATCTAGAATTCTAGATAACGAATCGTATTATAGTTTTTTATTAAATTAAAACTTGATACATGTGGACCGCAGTGGTACATGATTAGTTATTCTAAAATATATTTTTTTGTGATTGGGTTATAAATAGTATCTAGATTACACAATAAAAAAAATTAGGAGAAATGGTTGTGCACGCTTTAATTTTTTATTTTTTTTTATAAAACCAAACATTTTGGGTGTTTTTATTGACTTTTTTTTTATAAACGAAGGGGGGGCCGTGTGGTGAGGTCAACGTTGATGGATAATTAAAGGCATGGAAACGGTTCGTCGAGGGTTGGTGACGTCTGTCGTCCGGGGCTGCTGGCGTGTGCTTCCCACAAACTCTTGTAATGTGTACAACTGTACAGTATTGAACGTTCGTTCTGATTTAATAAACCGGACGGTTCAGATACAAAATCCACAACCCGGAGATCCGGGTTTATCCGGTTCGTTAGAACCAAGATTTTAGAACGGGTCGTGGGTTTACCGGGTCCGGGTTAGAAACCAATCTTTTGGCCCAACCCAAAAAAGAAAGCTTCACGGCGTTTGTTCTTCTACGCCGCCTTCACTCTTTGAATCAATAACATTTTCGGCTTCTCTCTTCTCCCAAGGTTTGTGTCCATCTCAAACGCACAGTGGAATCTAATTGTAGAAACTTTACCTAGATCACTCGAAAATCTAATTGATCGTTCTAACAGAGAAACTTTTATAATCCCGTTTCTTCACTTGAATAGGTCTCTCTGCCCGGTTTAGTTCTGGAAAAGGGTTAATTTTTCGGAATGGAAACGACTCAAAGAGATGAGCTTTCTAGCTTTTTAAATATTCTTCCACCTGTGGATTTCGGTTGTGTCTATGGTTCGACATTGCACCCAAATAACCAAGATAAGGTCTTTTTCTTATCCTGGAACGCTTTGTGATTAGCAATTCCTGATTCTGAATCAGTTTGCTAATTGGGTATTTGAAAAAAATGCGATCTTTTGCTGTTACAGTCTAAGATGGTGGACTATATTCTTGGAGTCTCTGATCCTATGAAATGGCACTCTGAGGTGAGTTGTATCTTTTGATTATAATTTGTTAGGTTTGGAGCTATTTATAAGCCCACAGATCCTAATTGGTATTTCTTTTTTTTAATTGTGTGACCAAGAATCTAAAAATGAATTCAGATCATTATGCTTCATGGATGGTTCACCTTGGTGGAGCTAGGCTGGTATATTTCTCTTTGATGTTACTTACTCTTGCATTGCTTAGACGGCTTTATCAAACACTGAACACACTGTTTTTTTCTTCTTAATGTCTAGATTACAAACGTTGCTGATAAAATAGGAGTTGGAGTTCACTTCAATCCATTTGTCAATTGGAACGACAGGGTAAGAACTTCCTTCAAACTCTAGTGTTGTTTAAAACATAATGAACAACCTAGTTTCCTTAATCGAAGCTTGTATTTGTATGTAAGCTTAAGCCATTTTTTTCTCGCATGATTTATTTCTTTGTGAAGCTCTTTGCAGAAACTCAAGTATGGGGTTGTTCGGATGCACGACCTAGTACAGGACATACTGGACTGGAATAGGTTCTACTTAAGTGGCCGTTTACAAAAACCGGTATGTCCGTTGCTTGTTGTTCTTACTAATAACTGTAAATCATGAGATGTTAGAAGGGAAGTGTCTTTGGTTGCAGGTTCATTTGCTTGTTGATAATCTGGACATAGAAGATGTGAATTCTGTTAATAAGAGAGCTGCAATATCTGCTGCTCTTCTTCTCTTGCCACCAAAATTCACCGAGGTTTGTTTTCTGTTCAGTGCTCAGGAATTTTGAAGTTTCCTTAGACTCACTGTACACTATAACTCACTGAACTCATACACAGGAAGATCTCTACGCCAAAATATGCAGCCTTTCCTACATGGGAGACTTGCGTATGTTTTTTGCAGAAGACACTAAGAAGGTGAGTTCTTTGATTACATCAGATTGGTATAATTGTTTTCAGGTGGCTAGATATCTGATACATTAGTTCAATCCCTTGCCTTCTAGGTGAACAAGATTGTGAAGGGACAATTTAATCTTTTCCAGTCAATGTATAAGCCTTTTCTTGAGGAGTGTGAGACCAAAAACGTATTGAGATCCTCATCGGCTGAAGCTAGTCACACTAAATTAGTTCAGGTGTACTGTGTTTATAGCGCTCCATCACCATGGATATAACTCAAATCTTGAGATTGCTCTTATACTGATCCTTCTCAACTTGTGAGCAGGATTCTAGCCTTTCAGCAACACGTTCGCTAGTCTCTTCTCTCCCTGCATCAGTGAGAAGTCAAATGGGGAAGTCGCTCGAGGTGAAGAAAATAGTGAGTGAAACAGGTATCACCTCCGATCTTCTCTCTAGTCATATATATCCTATACAAGGAAATGGAGAAATGATACGTGATACGTATAGGTAGAGTTACGGGAGAAGTTTGTATAGGTTCAAGAGAAGAAGCTGCGAAATGTATGGAGAAAGTAATGAGGCGACGGGTAATGGTTTCAAGCGCAAGACAAGCTGTGTCTGGTTTCTTGGCTGCTGGAGCTATTAATGCAACCATGTATCTTTCCCAAAAGATGCGTAAAGCTTGGAACTCTCGGGCGTGACT
>NC_025690.1:11789215-11841256 GCF_000633955.1 Camelina sativa | reverse complement strand
TTTTTTTTTTTGGTTCTAAAAGTAACAAATCCCAAGGAGTTTCGTCTTCCAATGTCATAGATGACAGTAGAAAAACAATAGCAACAAGGCCCACCTATATAGGGTACATGTTAGTACATTTGGGCTTAGGTCAATGAGAGCCTATTGTATTTCTCACCAACAGTCTCTTGTGATACCTAATAATAATCATTACTATTGATAAACACTCACTATCATAGCCGAACCCATGGTAGTCTACTACTAGTCTAGTAGTTAAGTATGTTTGCACTTTAGGAAGCCTCAAGATTCTTCAAGTAGCCTCAAGATTCTTCAAGTAGCCTCAAGATTCTTCAAGTCTCAGATTCATGAACACCATGTAAAATTACTCACGTTTACAGACATACGATAGAATCATAAAAAAAAAAGTACTCATTATACTCAAACCATTTATATATTAATTTAAAAATATGCATTATTTAAAAATAAAAAGAACAACACGCATGTATGGTTTCATTTGACCCCGTGACTAGTTGAAGGTTGACACTTACAAACGTACATTGCTACTACATACTTTATTGTAACTTTTTTTTGCTATGGGTCGGGGACCAATTTTTACGTTTCCGTACGACGATGGCTTCCAAATTTAAACCCCATGTGATCTAAAACTTACCCCAAACTGTAACTATTAAATATTGTTTGAATCTCTCTGACTGTCCTACAAAATATCAGTTGACTAGTTTGCGTACGTTTGTCCGAATTTTAATGGCATATATTTCTCTAGCAGACTAATCCGTATAAATAACTACTACGTCAACCATAAATTTATTAAAAAATAGAAATCATTAGATATCGAAGTTAGCTATATCATCATAAATACAAAAAAAAAAAATTGTGTCATCCATTAATTAATTTATTACGAATTAAAAACATTAGATCGGAGTTAGTTAACATTTCATAATGACAACGTGAGAATTTATAAACATAGGCAAAAAAAATAGTGTTCAAAATTTTCATTTTGTAATTAAACCACGTCAACCTCCAAGTCGATTGATGTTTCACATCTCCCTTAGAAAGGTGTGCGAGTGCAAAAAATATGAAAATAACGTCGTCTTTTATTTATTTATGGTCTGATTAGTCGTAGTAGTTTTAGTAAATTGGTGTATTTTGCCATTTTTATTACAGTGCGAGTGCTGTGAAAAGTTTTTTTTTTTTGTTTTTTAAAGAGAGAATTTTTGTGTCAGTGAGGAAAAAAAAAGTGAACGTTGGTTAGGGAGATGATCAGATGGTGAACGTAAGGAGTAAGGTCCACACGACAATCACTGCACCTGATAACGTTTTAGGTCCCACGACTCTTACAATGCTACAGTCCTTATGTCACCACCACAATCAATCTCCCTCTCTCTCTCTCTCTCTCTCTCTCTCTACTTATTGAATTTGTGTATTTATAAATATTATTATTTATTATACATTCATTGATAATAGTATATAGTCTGCAATAACAATTAATTCACATTTATTTTTATTTGTTTTCAGTCTCTAACATTTTCGTAAAACTTATCATAACGTAGATTTTTTGTTACATAAAAATTATTATTTCAACATTAGACTCTGAATAGTGATGGAACTGCACGATTCAGTTAATTCAACCATCATAGTTTAGGACTCGTCTTTCAAAACTAGATCACTCTCTAATTCAATTAGTCTTTTTTATTTGAACATCAGTCATCATATACAAAAATCATGAGTGATTATTGTTTAGTGGGGACAAATGACAAAGAAGCAAAAGATAAAATGAATCATATACTAAAAAAAGCATTTAAATATATTTTCATAGCATATAAGATCAAACGAGATATTTCTCTTTTTATATGTTTGTTGTATCGTTTTCGTTCGACCATGTAAAACAAACGAGACACTTTGCTGTTTTCTATTAGCTTTGAAACAACTAACTTCAAGGGCCAAGTAGTGAGAACGAGATTGGTAGGCCAAGAGATAGGCCCATCTCATTCCCCCTAGACAAAAATAATTTCTCAATTTTGACATTTGTAGTAAGCATAATGTTTTTACCAAAATAACAATAAGATGGATGTATAAATGTTTCAATTCATGGAGAGTAGAACCAAAATGTATTTGGAGAATAGTCTAAATTTTCTTTATGCGTAACTAAAATTTCCTAATGGATTAAGAAAAGTAAGATGATTGAGAATCGAGACAGACAGTGACACTAACAGAGAAAAAAAAACATTTAAAAATAATAATAAAAAAAAAGTGTCATATTCTCCTCAAAATCCAAAAAACCTGACATAAAAAATCTCGTGTACTATTTAATCACTCACCCACAAGAAAAATCAAATTTAAATCAAAGTAGAAAAAAATCAAAATTAAAATTAAAAAATCTCACGTGTTTTGTTTTTTTTTTTACTTAACAAAAACAAAAAAATTACTACAAGAAATGTAAATAAAATTAACGGCGAGAACAAAAGTATTACACAGCCGCCTAACGCCTTTAGCCGCCACCGCCGCCGGCAGAGTAATCCACGGTTTAATCTTGTGAATCCTCTTCATCACCACCTCCAAGTGATCCACTAGCCTGAGATTCGCCGGAAACTTGTCGTCCGTACTGATTTAAACCGGAGAGAATATTATGATGATGATGTTGTTGCTGCTGTTGTTGATGATGATGATGATGTCTCTGTGTACTATGATGATCACCACCACCACCGTCACTTCTTCCTCCTCCTTCATTATTGTTATTATTATTATTATTATTATCTTCATTGATCTCATGATTACTAGTTGTTGCTAGCTGTTGTTGTTGTTGTTGTTGTCCAGTAAGAAATGCCATTGGCGCTGCGAAATTCATAAAATGTAAACCGCTAGAAACCGCACCGCCCGAAACGCCTGAAACGCCACTTCTGTATAACGCAGCTGCCGCTGTGTTAATTGAAGGAAACGTCCAAACAGGCTCGCCGCCACCGTTTCCACCGCCACCACCAATGGAAGCTGTCATAAGACCTCCTGTTTGGTTGTTGTTACCACCACCCGCGGCGGCCGCAGCGGCCGCAACCATCCAGAAATTTCCTGGTATTTGCTGCGCGGCGGCGGCTGCTGCGGTGGCGGTAGATCCACTGTTGCTAGATTGAAGAGTATAGCTTCCGATTTGATCGTGTTGGTGTTGCTGCTGTAGTTGCAAATCCGACGTCGTTTGGAGTCTTCTTTTCTTCTCTGAACTTAACTCATCTGAATCTTGATCTCCTTCTTGTTTTGTCTGATTATGGAAGTTCAAAAACGACGTCGTTGGTGTGAAGTTATCTATACCAGGAAACAAAGAAGACGTCGTCGCACGTCCCTGGAGATGAGGATGATGAAGAAACCCACCACCACCACCTCTTTGTTGCTGTTGTTGTTGAAGCATCGCCGGAGAAAAGATGTTATTAGGGCTAAAAGTGGAAGCGGCGGAGCGGAAATGAGAAGGGAGAGACATGGAAGAGCCTGAAGAACGGAGGGAGATGTTTAAAGAAGTGAAATTCGCCGGGATAGTTCCGGTTCCGGTGGCGGCGATAACTGATGGCTCGGCTTGTTGAAGTAGCCACTCTATTGTCTCACCATCGGACTTATGACCGAGCTCTCTCGTCAGCTGAAACACTCGAGCTGCACATAACGCTGGCATCCTTATCCTCCTCCCTCTTCCGTCTACTTTTGTGTGTCGGTCTTTAGTCGACGCTCGTTTCAACGGCGGTTTTTTAGCTGCTGACACCACCGCCGTAGAGTCCTCTTGCGTTTGTGATAACTCTTTCTGCGTTGTTGTTGTCTGCGATTGCGGCTTTTGCTGCAATTGCGGTTGAGGTTGCGATTGAGATAACTGTTGGTGTTGATGAAGAGAGAAGAGAGAAGATGAAGAGGAAGGTGAAGGTTGTTGTTGATGGTTGTCGTCGGGGTCACGTTTTCCGAGGAGTTGGAAAGGGAAAGTAGGGCGGTGGTGATGATGGAGGTGACGGTGGTGATCGTCTCCTCCTCCTCCAACGTTGTCTCCACCGTCCATTATGACATTTAAGATACTAGATGTTGGCTTTTGCATATATAAGTGAGGAGCTATAACTATTTTTATATATATTTATAAAAAAATTAGGGTTTTGGTTTTTATTTATATGTGGATTTATTTTTTTTGGACAAGAGAGGGGAACCAAAAAAAAAAAAAATCAAAAGTGTAGATGGATGTTTGAAGGAATTGAGTGAGAAGGAGAGGATAAGAGTGAGAGAAAAATAGAGGAAGAAGAAAAGCTTAAAGAAACAAAGATCATGAGTGAGAATTATATGGGTGAGGAGCTTTACAAACCATATAAAATTAAATAACTTAAAGAAAAAATCTCATTGCGTCTTTTTTTATTATATATTTTTCAAACAAAACAACTGTTCATTTGCTTCTTTATATATATGTATATGTATATAAATATGGTTGATTTCTCAAACCATAATGAAAATAACTAAAAATCACACTAAGAGAAAATGTCAACAATGGGAGTATCATTTAATAGTTGAAGAAAATAAAATAATATCACAAATCGATTGATGCAATTAGCAAACAGAATAAACTTGAAATTTTCAACGTTATTTACAGCTATTTGCTATCAAAATCAATCCGTTAAAGAGTTACTTAATCCGTCTTAAGATTTTGACACCATGAATTATTTTCTTGTGCTTCATAATCTGTCCTCAAGTTTTTATAAGCAGCATTAACAGATAGTAGGGTTGTAATGGAACATAAATATGTCACTGTATCCAGAGATTTATGTATTTTTATGCGATCATCGTTATATATAGACATTAATAAGATTTATTTTCTTCTTTTTCTTTCGATGTATAATCATTAAAAATTTGGAAAAGCCCCACCGTGAAAAAGGGCTACAATATTTCACCGTACAGCAAAACTACCTTTTTCACGACTAGTTAAAAATGGACAAATCTGAACGTTGCGTTAATAAATGAGATGAAAAAAAAATATGTAACAAATGTCATCTTTAACCACATTATAGTAAATGTAAGAAAAATATATATATTGAATTTGAAGGGTGATATGATATGGTTGGAGAGAGTCGTTGTGGATGCAGAGTCCACGTGAGGTGTCCTCTTTTATCATTCATTCCATAAAGACAATGGAGAGGTCGACGAGAGTGTGATGGGGCCAACACTCCTCTTCTCTCATTTGGTCAAAAATTTAGAAATATATTTCAAAACTTTTGGTCCCACTTCATTCGCGTAATCATTCTTCTCCTGCTACTTTTGCCGGATTTAACATTATCATTATTATTCATTTGTTTTAGTTATTAGTATAATTTAAACCTAAAAAAAAAAGTTATTCTATTTGGTTTAATCAGATATCAAATCTGACTAACGATGAGTTTCCATCTAATTGTGATTTTGTATCTCACTTTTATGTTCCAAGTGAGTGGTACAAATCTTCCACGAAGAACATCCGAGATCGATGAAAACATTTATTTTAACAACAATTAAAATTATAAAAAAAAAAGACGTAATGAATCTAAAGTATGGTAGAGTAAATGTTGGATGATGATAGCTTTGGGATTCCCTCTCTTATTTTATTTGTAATTTATATAAAAACTTCGATGAATATGCATGATTATATATGATGATGGTACTTTGCTTTCGTCGAATGGGGTCTTAATTAATTTTATAAATAGGGTTGAATTAACAAAAATTCCGGGGACTAGCTAGGGCTCTCAACCTTGAATAATTACTTCCTTTAGTTTATTACTACTTAACTAAATTACTAATCAATTGGTTTTGTACTATTAATTAATTATTGTAGATTGAAGTCTACTCCCACCTAGGACGGAATCAAATGGATTGTTCATATTCATAAATCATAAATGTAAAATGACAGAAACACAAGTGGCGGGTCTAAATTATAAATATTACTTACCATGTGTCCTGTAAATTATATTATTCCTACTTGTAAGAAATTACGCCCCAATAATCCAATACGTACTTACATTGTAATGAATAAAATACTGTTTGGAAGGTTGTATCTAACATTACAAGTGTTCTTTTTACAGGTAGGTTTACTATACTTTTGAAACTTGATGTCAAATAGGGTGGTACCGGACCTACCCGGTCCTTAGACAATTTTTTTTTTCTGTAATGAAAATTATATATTATTACAAACTTATATGGATATACAAAAGGGTCAGATGTATAATCAATTTTTAGAAACATAACCGGAAACAACTCCGGAGACAAGACCCAAAGAAAAAGAAACTAGCTAGCTAGAGATGCAACACACACTCAATTAACGCAAAGGTCTAAAAACACACTCAAAATTAACGCAAAGGTCTAAAAACACACTCAAAATTAACGCAAAGGTCTAAAAACCAAAATGGATCAAAACACATTGCTGAAACAGAAAAGCAAAGACAAATTTGAAACAAAAGCCAAGTACTACACCACCAACAAGACGAAAAAACAGCCCTAGAGATCTTAAGTAGACGAAAACCCAAAGAGGGTGTTAGAATGGTGATTAGATACTACCTCTACCTCTCAAATTAAATATTTATTAGCTTCTTCAATTGGTCTTTAGATGGATATATACCGACATATATACAGACGAGTTATGTTAGAATGGATAGTGTTTTTTTTTACCTTTTTGATATAGATTTGAGAATATATAGATAAAAATATATAGCTATATATTGAACTATTTACGATTGAACGTTTTAATTTAAAATCTGTTATGGTTACGTTTTTGTTTTAATTTTTTTATTTGATAGACAATAAAACAATATACAGGCAAGAAATATACATTTGAGGATTTGGATTTGAAATAAATATGTTTCAATTTTGTGAAACAATTTACTTTAATACAAAGAAATTGATTGGTCTCTTTGATGTAACATATCTTAGCTTATTGTACAAAACAGGCTGGGCATGTTTCATTAACTAAATGAATGATATGAGAGGTGGGTCATCTTCTAAGTTCCTAACATCTATCTCATGTGTTTTAGCTTTTTTCTTGTCGCAAGCTTATTCAGTTTTTTATAGACATATTAATTTGTCACGTAAATCTAAACTAAAAATATACTAATATTTTTCATTCTGATAATTGCATGGAAATAAACAATTTTTTCTTGTTTAAATCTAGGTAACATTTATAATAATCATCTAACTTGTTTCAATAATAGACTTCTTTATAGAAAGTCATTATAATAGCATGACGAAAAAAAAGCCATTAGATATGAATAGATCTTTATATTTTATGACAAAAACGATCATATCCTTTATTTTTCTATATCTTTAGAAAATAATACTAATAGATAAGGTAAGTATATTACATGCATTGCATATATGAACGTCGTAAGGACTCATTTTGATTAATGTTTCTAAATCGAAATCGAGATAGCACTTAACGACTGAAAAAAGGCTTCGCAAAAAAAATAAAAACCATCAAAGTTGCCAATAATTATAATTTTACTCTCCATCTCCTGGAAAATGCAGATCAATTATACGAAGACATACATATAACACATTATATAATTTTTATAATTTTTATGTTCTCTTAAATGTTTCTATGGTCAGATATAATAGATTTTTAATATTTTTTTTCTATAAATATAGTCTAAAGTACTTTCCAAAGTTACAATTTTTCTTTATTTATTTTTAAAATAGCTCAAAATTATAGAACAATAAGGAATTCTAAATTATCATGAGGAAATACACTATCAAAAATATTAATATCAAAAATGATTCTAAAATGATCTACAGATTTTATGATATTCACTTTCGAAAGTTTGCTGCGCCAATTTTTTTGTAGCTATTAGCTAGTTGTATTTTTGGTAATTAGATCCTTCCATCTTTACCCCATTACCCAGGTTTGAATATAGTTCATGCGGTCATGTCCCCATGATTTACTTCCTTCAAATATACCCCACGGTTTTCATTTAGTCGGGTCTTCTTGTTTTTATTTGCTCTCCATCTAACAGAAAACTAGCGATGTTATAAACTTATAGTTCATGTTCCTTAATTTTTTTGTCAAGCAATTTAATAACTTCACCTATTTTTGCTCCAGTTTCTTCGTTTCGTTTGTCACCTTAATTAGCTTTTGTTTTACCATATTTTTTTAAGTAACCAAGCAGTGTTTTTTTTTTGTTAATTAAACCAAACAGTTGTTAACGTCGAAAATAGCGAATCAGTACGTATCTCGCATGTCTAAATGATAGTTACATTTACATTTTACTATTCTTGAAAAACCTTTTCTTTAATACATTATAGATTATTCTTGACATATATTTTGTAGGAAAAATAGTGTGCTGCTATTGACTTACAACATTATCAATAATTATTTTATTTAAAAGAAAAAAGAGATCGATATTAAAAAAATGAGCTTTACAAATATCAAGTTAAAAATAAATTAAGATAGCTATTTCAAAAAATGAGCTTTAGAAATATCACATACAATAAGAATATTTTTTTTTTATAAAAAAAACTGACCTACAAATTGATCTATAACCAAGTACTACATGTTGGCCAATGTATAGGCACTTTTTTAAAACGTCAGAAACTTTGTAATGATCGGAAAAAAAAAATTATTTAGGGCGGAAGAAATTAATCAGTAAAGATAGCTTAGAATTTTTAAATTAAGAAGTGAAGGATTTAGAAAAAGTTTGGTTAAAAAAAGCTTAAAGTGTGATATTGCAGGTTGTAACCAGCAAGCTTTTACAGATAAAATACAACTTTCTCCAATTTTTTGGACCCTCTTGTCTCTCTAACCTTGTGATTTTGTTTGCCCCTATGCTTAAAATGCACCAAAAGAAGTAGTAGACAAATGAACGTATAACTCACCAGCTCATGTATATATATGTACTACCTGTATAGTAATTTACATAATTAGAGTATGTTAGTAATTTACATAAAAATTATAAAGTTAAGGGTAATGATAAGGCAAATAATAAAGAATAACATATCGTTTTGTTTTTATATCCGAACTTTGTTGCTATTGAAAATGTAAAATCTTAGTCAGGGTATTCGAATCACATTTTGTTACCCAAAAGCATATTCGAATACAGTGAAATATCGAATAGGACATTATGGGATGTTTAAGAAAAAAATCTATAAGTGTGAGATCAATTAGCCTATCGGATCGAGTTAACAAAATGTCAAAACATATAGGCAAAAAAAGTCTACAAGATTTCATAATCATAATCTGTTAATGCAACAGTGATTAGTCACTTAATTAAGCAGTAACCATTTTGAGGGAGTTTGGTTGAAAAGGTGGAACGCAGTCGCAACATGCATATATACAACGATTGGTACAGCTGGTGGTTTGGTTTGTATTGATACAAAGTGTTGCGTTTGAAGAGACCACATGGCGTTTGCGGTATCGTTTGCACATAAATGTGGCTATTGAAATAGACATCTTACCATCTAACAATTTTGCCAGATGCTCTGTTGGCATCTTTTGTCCAAATAAGACTTACACCTTTAACATCTCTTCCTTATCTGTTTTTTTATTTTCCTTTCATCTTTTAATTTTCAGCATCAGATTATCTGTATATAATTCATTACTGAGAGCTGTATTGCGTTTTTATAAGAGTTTCAAGATGAAATGAACATAATGAAGTTAAACTTTAAAGCAAAACAAAAAAAACAATGTAGTTAAACTACAATATTGCATGGCAAAACTATACTGTGAACGGTATAGATCAAACTATATTTAGAGCGGACACCAATTTATCGCATACCAAGTTTATATATGTAAAAAAAAAATCCGTTTACACCACTACGAACAACAAATTATGAATGATTCGACAAACGGATTCGTCCGCTTAACCCGCTACAACCATTCGAAACCTAAAACTTGATATCTTATGGTTTCACAAAAGAAAACAAAGCCTTATATACATGTATATGGGGGTAGTGTGTATAAATGAGCTAGTTTTTCAGATTTTCTGGTAGGGGGCAGATGGAATCTTTTCCATTATAAGAAGTCATGGGTGGGTGACGTCATAAATGTTATTTTTACACATAAATTAGAAAGAAAAATGGGATTTTAGGGGGAAAAAAAGGTGTGGATAACAAAGGGACTTGTGTCGCATCATATCAATGTGCTTTTCTATCTATCTTACAACTATTCATTACTTATTAAGGGGGGAAGATTATTTAATGTCTTAATCATAGTTATCATATTAATACATTAGCGATATTATTATTTTATCTTACCGGCAGTTGGTGGATTCAATCAAACACAGCTCCATTTTACAAAGTTTTACTTTTTCGTATTATTTTGTTTTTGTTATAATTTAAACTTTTTGGTAATTTATAAAAGAAAATCTAATCACGGTGATATAAAGATTGCATATGGACTATAAGTCTATAATACACATTATACTTCTCTATATAGCCACAAAAATACTTTTTTTTTCATGTAGTCCAAATTTTTTTTTTTAGCTAGATTTTAAAGTAAGAAACAAACTTTCATTATATATATATATAACTTTCATTATCTTATACATGTATATATTTTCATTATATTCGCACATATACTATTCTATTCCCCAATGACGACGAATTCAAATGAGAAAAAATAAAATTTAAAAATACATAGTGCTCCAAGAAAAGGATTTTGATAGCTGGGAACACGTAACACGTGGAGACGAATAATCTTATCTTAATAAAACCGAGAGAATTTAACATTACCCAATTACATCGCGCCACGTATGCACATGAGAAACCCAAACTTCGCAACACGTGATTCCTTTACCGACGGCGCGTATCACACACAACAATCTTTTTTGTATCCGACGTGGATGGAGAAAAAACTGTTTGACCTTTTTTGAACCGAACATAAGTCTCCGGTTCGGTTCACCGGGTGAAAGTTATTTATCAAATACAAGAAAAAGTAATTTTTTTTGGTTACTGAAAATTAAAAATTCTCAGTCGTAATCTAAGGAACATTCACCACCATCTTCTACATGAAGCCCATCGTTTCCTGATGGCCATGATGATTTAGCGTCCGATTTCGGATCGGCTTGTAAGTACTTGAGTTCACTTCTGTCATGTTGTACCCTTCCTGTAATCTCTAGACACAACCCGTTTCGGTTTTTCTTGTTGTCTCTCTTCGAAGCGCTGCTGCTGTTTGGCTTCTTCTCGGTTGGTCCCGGGTCTAAGAAGATTGGAATGAGTTTTGCGGTCGGGTTCGGTTTTATTCTGTTCACGTTTTTAGTCTCGGGTGGTCCCAGTATCCTGTTCCCTGATTCTAGTTCTGAGATATCATCTTCATTTAACAGAACCTGTATCGTGTCAAATTCATGAATCATCAGTACTTCGAGTGAATAAGAAACTTCGAAATGAATCTAGCAAATCAAACATGCCCTATTGCAGACAAAATGTAGGTAACATTGCCAAGAGACTTAGACAAAGGAAGATCTAGTTGTTAGGCTTTCTATGACTTATCTTTATGTTTCGAACATGTTGTGAACAGGTGGCTTTTGAGAGTTACCTTACGGCCGAGTAGATCAAAGGTCATAACCACTTTGCTCTTTTTGACTCGTTCAGCTTCTTCAATCTCCTCCCGTTTCTTCCTTACTAGCTCTTTTTCCTGAAAACAGAATCCAAAATATTAACTCAATGGCGAAACAAACACCAAGTTTTGTTTTACCAATGGAGACTATATATACCTCAGCAGAGAGCCAACTACTACTCTCACTTTCATAGTAATCGCTCTGATCATCAATAACCGTTGTACGTGCGGCAGAATTTCTATCATACTCTACAAGCCTTTTGGCATATGCTTCAGCTGCCACATCAGCATCAGAGACTGGTGTATACCCTTCCTCTAGCCCAGCATATGAACTTCCTTCTTTCAACACAAGTGCTCCACAGAAACTGCAAGGCCCTTCTCCTTCTTGTTCACAAACAATTTTCCCACACGACAAGCAGTTGCTCACTAATTTGTGTCTACGAGCTTGGCATGCACAAGGTTTCCCTTGCTGAAACACTATTGATCCTTTAGCTGCCTCTGCTAGCGAAATCACTTTTCCGCCTTTTTTCTTCTTAGGATTGACTTGTTGCTGGGGAGGAGCTGTTACCTTCCCATTTCCAGCTTGCTGACTAGAAGAAGATGTTTTCTCTTTCGGTGTTTTAAATGGTTTCTTGATTCCACTAGAAGCACCGTTATCCACTTTAGGCTTAACATACATCTGCAGCTCTGGACCTGAACTACTACTACCTGCAACATGGCTGGTTGGATCTTTGTATCCTCTTCTCTGTAGATATTCTGCAATGATGCTTTTGCCTTCTTTTCCGATAATATTCTAGATAAAACCATCAATAAAAAATCAATCAGTCCTACTTACTCTGGGACTAGATGAACAAATATTCTAGATAAAAGCATCAATAAAATCAATCAGAAGTTTCAAGTTACTCCATTTGAAAGTAAAAGTTTCTAGTGATAAGATCATCTAATCTTTAGTGCCTACAGTAACAAGAACAGTCTTAATAAGAACTAACTTGGTGACATTGACTCTGAAGAGATCTTCAGAGCAACTCTCTTCTATACACATATATAAAAAGTTCTGAGATAACCAGACGAATAGTTGATTCCATGATCAAGAGTCATAATAACCGTTGGAACTCAATCACAAGAAACGCCTTAAGTCCATCAATCAAACAATGGAGTCAATTATAAGCAACTCATATATAGTGTGGGAAAAAGAATCCCCTAAAATGTGATGCTATACAATTCAAGAACAATAATTGTTCTCTGATTCGTACTAACTAAATTAAACAACCTATACATCAAAAAATGAGCTCTTCAACAGTTTCAGAGAGGTTAAATCTATAAAACACTACCCTCCTTATTCACTGCTACAAAACCACTGATTCAAAATTAGATGAAAAAATAAGCTAAATCATCGAATTAAAGAAAGACAAGCATCAGGAGAGCAAAGAGGGAAAGATTTACGTCGAGATACTCCTTGGCATCGACAGGCTGAGCGAGATCGCAATAGGAGACTAAACCGGAGATTACATCCCGATCGAAATTCAAACCGGTTTCTGGTCTCCCGCAGAGATCAATTAACGCTTCCTCTAGCCACTGCCCAACCGCCGTTCCCATCATCTCCTCCGATTCTCTCTCCGTCGCCTTTAGCCTCTTCGAAACCCCGACAAGTAAGAATCGCTCCTCGCTCTCCAATCGAAAATACATTTTTTTCCTTAACAAGCTCGGCCCAATGATAACGGGCCTATCTGTGGTGCTATGTTTTTGAACTTCGAACTTACCCCAAATATTTTAAACCAGGTTTAATAAACACAACCAGAGAGCTTTGTAATTTAGAGGTTTGTAGTAGTAATTGTTGTGAATCAATTTGATAGTATGCATGTGTGAATTGTACACGACAAATAATAAATAATACATACTATACGATACGAATACGATGATATATAATCTTTTAAGCAACTTTTCTATAGTTTATTTTATGTAATTGATTTGATCCAAAAAGTTAATAAAGCAAGTTATAATACAAATTTGACGTACCAATGTACCATCATCTTTTATGAAGTGGGTGGGTAAAGAAATAAATAAGGAAACAATAAGTTATGTGTATGTATAAGCCATGGTCCAAGGTCCTCAATACGATTTGATTAGTGGAACATCTAGTGCCCCCACTTCGCATTGCCTGTATCCGACAATCCTCATTTAGAAAACCCCAACACATTTCTCGAAACTATTTTTTACCATATCAACTTTTAGATATCATATCATGATTAAACACAATGTGAAACAAATCCAAATGGTAATTGACTTTACAGATTATATACCTTTTAACAAACAAACAAAAAAAAGAAAATGAAATTAACTTTACAGATCTCGAACTCATGATAAAAGTAGTTAAACCGTCTTGGATCATGTCACGTTAAAGAACTATAACACGTACCAATACCATGGTCCTAAATAATAATATGAATGAATAAAATGACCAATAATTTGCAATTTCACAGCTAACATATGAGCATATTTTAATAAATGAATCGAAATATGCAAACTAGTAGTATCAACAACAACAACAATAACACAACCCATGTATTTGCAAAAATTCCAAATCTTGCTATTGAAAGATCGAGATCTTGTTGTAATCTTGTTTCTCCCGTCGACACGTTTGAACGATCAGAGGCGTAAGTATAGAATCGTCCAAGTGATCACATAACGACACGTCACAACTAAAAACGGGGACCATGTACGAGCTACACGATAAAATATTGCTTTTTGGAGTGGTTCCCACAAACATACCCAACAAAAGAAAGCAAAGTGTGGCTTGCTTGCTTTGATATTCGGTGCCAATGTGGCTTGTCCTAGATCGTCGCTTTCTATATCCGGACAGAGTTTAGGTGGTTGCATCGTGGCCGTACACGCCTCTATGCATCACACACCCAAGCATTTTGTGGTAATTGTTTATTTTGTTGTCATATGTTGGCAACAATTATCATACATAGTTCAAGAGCTACTATAATTGAGCTGATTGTCAATATTTTATAGTATGTCAGATGTGCCGAGTATACATTTTATTAGAATGTAAATACATATATGAAGGTGGTTCGCTTTTATAAGCATCTAGAGACCGAATATAATTTAATCATAATTAGTTATTGAACGTAATACATATAATCCATGGGAGTGCGCGTATGTAGTGTGTACACATTCGCATGAAAAGACATTTAAAATACAATAATACGTATATATATTATATAAATATATATATATATATAATGTGAAAACTAATAAAAACCACGAAAGAGAACTAAGCAAAAATACCAAAAGATTAATACAAGGAATTAGTATGAACTCGACGAAATAATTGAAGTCTGGTCTATTCGACCCATATAGTGACCCGAAAAACAATAGAATTTTGATGTGAGTGCTGTCTTTGTTTTGTGCCACAAAACTTGAAAATTCAACTCCATACGCATTTATATGAAGACGACAACAAAAAATAAGACTAATATATATTCCTGGAAAAAAAAAGAACAATAATATTTGATTGGTTAATCTATAGAAGTTACAAATCCAAATCATATACCGACAGTGATTAGACGCTAACGCAACAAATTAACTTTTTATTGTTGATATTTTTCCCACAGTTTTAGCAACATTCTAATTTTGGAGATAACTCGACCGATATGGTTTTTGGTGTCATGACCGTACTTCCTCAAAAAATATATTGTTTGGACTAAGATAAAAATCAACAATAACCAATCATTAGTAGCAAATTTAGTTGGTTAAAGAGTCTTTATTAGATCCAAAGGTCGAAAATTCAAGTTACCTACGCTTAGAAGAAAAGCATTTCCATGTTCACAAGGCTGCCTTGGTTAGGCAAAATAATTTCAAGGCATACCCATAACTTTATATATTGTAAGTACATGTCCATATATCTTTTAGTACCGAGACACAATTTACGTAATATTTTTCACTTTGGGTCAATTTGTTTGTGAGATCATTTCAAACTGAGAACTAACTAAAACTAAAAATTTAAACAAGAAAACTAGAAACTAGGCTAACTAACAAATTCACCCTTCTTAGATTAATCTACTCATGCTAGCAGTTCTCTCTATGCAAATATATTCAGTTAGTTCTTCTTCATCTCGCAATAACAGCAGGTTTTACTTTTTTTGTTCTAAGGCTTTATTGATAGACGTAAGTGAAAATTTAAATATAGCGCGTTGCCAACGGATTAAGTAAGGCAATAACTCTACTCGAAATTAAATGAATGAAGAATAGTTTAGACTTTAGACTATCGATAAAATGCCTAAGTCTTTTTTTAATTTTTATTACTGTAAGTTATATTCTTAACATGTAAAGTCAAAAGAAAAAAATTCATTAGCAAGTGACTAACTAGATTTCGGAAGAAAGTACTGTATTTGCTAAGTCTCCAATCACAATGTTTACTAGGTTTTACATATTTGTAATCCGGAATAAAAAAATATATAATTATAATTAACTATGTTAATAATTCGTCCATATAGCATGTATATAAATTATTAACTAGCTTAGGCATCTAATGAGATCAAATTTGAATATCCTAAATATCTTGCTTTTAATGATTTTGACTTAAAACAACCTCAAAACAATAGAGAGATAGCAAGTTGGATTGGACAAATACTTATATCTAAAAGGTTCCTTAAAATTAGAAGATTATCTCAATTGATTTTGACAACATGGACTATTATATGATTGCTCGCGATCATGGGTTTAGAGATGAAACCGACCGGATACAAAGTTTCATTGTAACAAATATATACATAATAGTAGTATATGATATCGTTGAGGAAAAATAAATATACATATGATACCGTTTGTAGATTGAATGTATAAGATTTTGACCGCCAATTCACATAACCTTAATCAAGTATAGGCAACTATATTATCAGATTTTTTTTTGTGCATCATCGATATATAAGAATTTAACTTTTGATTTAAATTGTATACATTACATAAACTTGCAAATTCTTGTTGATACTACAGTACTACCATAAATTGCATGCTAAAACTATATATTTTCTATCATAATCAGTTTATTTTTTTTGTTATAAATTGTTTTGTTAGCATTTTGTTTTTGATTGATAGTTCCGACCAATAATATATATATATATCTATATATATATATATATATATATATATNATAAAATATATTATATTACCAATTTTTGTCGCGACATCATCTCTAATATCGAAAATTGTCAAAACTCTACCCAAATTGCCGCAGAAGATTTTACCAAGGAACCTTAGGTTATGTTCCGTGACAATTACATCAGCTTGGATTACACAAAACCCTATGGTTAATTATATATACTTTTTATTTTTTTATCATTCTATCATGCACATCATTTAATGGTAAGTCCAATTTCTCTTACTCGATTATTATTTTACTGCAGCTTGTATTATTTCTGCACATTTTGACACGTGTCTCTCATTCCCATTTAACCGTTTGTGGGGGGTAAAATATTAAACCTAGGTTTAACCTACCAAATATTTTAATTAGATAGTGTATAAATTAAGATAGGAACCAAAAGCATGTCGAGATCCAAAAGACGACCAGAGTCGTTGACTTATACTCTAGAAACTGTAGGAAACATCGGAGAACTTTCAATTTTGATGGAGAGAAACAAACGAAACCCTAGCTAGGTAGGCCTTGAATGTGCACTACTTAATAATATTATATCAATACTACTAAACCAAGTCAAAATAATAATTTGTGATAGATGACAAAAACAAAACTGTTTGTAAAAATGGACCATCAAACTAAAATAGTATATAGAGATTGAAAAACTGTAAGTATTATACATTTTTTTTCTTTACTAACATAGACTCCATTTGTTTCATAACAAATTTATGCATGGTTTTATAACTTTCTTTTAATTGTTTTAAAGATTTTGAAAATGATTATCTTTTTCCGAAGTGCTTCTAACTTAATTTTTGAGTTTATACCATTACAATTTAATTAATTAGTAGTATATATATTGATTATTGAATAGTCATATTAACTACATGTTTTCCAAAAAAAAAAGTCATATTAACTACATTAAAACCTCTGTAAATTAAGAAAATAACAAAATAATAAAATTCTCTAGTCATAAGTCAGACATGTGTAAATTTGATAAGACAATAAAAGAAAAGGTATTTCGGAATACATATATAAATGGCTTCATTATTATTATAAATTAATAATCATATATATATATATAGATATATATGTAAGTTAAGTTGATATATTAATGTATGGCTATATAGATTTTTTTTAAAAATTGAATTTTCTCATAGAGCTCACTATAAAACAATTGTTATATTATATTTTTAAACTATATGTTGTAGTATACTCTATAACATGTTATAAAATTAGCACAAAAATTTCTTTAAGTTTCAATTTATTAACATACATTATTTTTATTTTGAATTTATGTATATTATGTGTAATGAGTTTAATTTATAGTATTTGTAATTTATCGTCAAAAAATTTTTCTTGATTTAAAATTTCAGTTCTAAAACTATAAAATTTATAACATCCAAAAGATTGATACTATTTTTATAAAATTGTTAGAATTTTAACAATTAGAAAAGTATAAAATAATAAATTAAGTTATAGATAAATTAATATCACTACAAATTAATAAAACATTATAATCATAATATTATTAATTTATAGAAGTTTTACTGTAGGCTATTGTCGACGTATCTGTCAATGTATTCAAAAATCACAAAATTTTCACTGAAGTATATAGAAAGAATGTTGTCTTATGGTGAACAAGTAAGATCTGCATCCATAACAACAGTTGAAAAAATAAATTTTGAGATGTATTGGATAATCTAAAAGGTTACATGATTGATAAATATCAGTTGATATGGGTAAATTATTAGAAGCGTCTGGATATAAGGGAATTATGGATCTCAACTCTGGTTCTCTTAGTTAAACAAGAAATAAAACCTTAAGATGATAAAGGGTTGTTTTACCGATTGTTTTTGATGCTCAAATTCGCTTTTGAACCTAAATAACGTCAAAAGAGGTATCAGTGGTGTTATGATGCAGTAAACACACCAGTAAAAGTTCAGAATCATATAAGATATTTACATATAGATTGGCCAGACAACAAATTAACAATATAATTTTCTTCGATAAACATATATATATATATATATATATAATATATGTGCATATTATGCTATGCATGCACTGATAATGTCATAATGAGTCGATGGTATCACAAACTAAAAGCATGATCTCAATGACCAGACAAGAACATGTTTTTTGTTGAATCTTGGAAAAACAGATGGCTAACTACACGAAATATAGGAGAATACATCGTCACACATACCAAGTATATTATTGTATCCTCAACTACACGAAATATATATATATATATATTACATGGTCATATGAACTATATGACGTTATGTTGTCAACACCATAGACATACAATCCGGTACACCGGTCGATTGACTCCGGCGCAAACCGACATTGACTCCGGCGAAGACCGACGTTGACTAAAAAAATTGTATTCTAAATTTAAAAAAAAAAATTTATATTAAATCATTAATAGTTTTTCATAATTAAAAAACATATTCAATTCAATATATTAATATTTTTATATATCTCAAATGTATTCATTAGTTAATTTTTATTTTTAAAACATAAACTAATAGTTAAATAAAAATCATTGATAATTATTTTCAAGATGTAATATAAAGGTATTTGCAAAAATATTCTTATTTTATACCCTTTTGCAAACATACCCTCTATATTGTTTAGCTAAAATCAATTTTTTTGTATGTTTATCTTTTATATATTAGAAGTAAATATTGTGAATTTATTTTGTTGTTGTATACATGTTATTAAGAGTATGCAAATTTTATAGTAAAAATATCTAAAATTTTATACAACATTTACTATGCAAACTATAAAGTAAAGAGTCATATACTCAATCTTTTGCGTATTATTTTTTATAATGAAAGTAGTTGAATTTGATTTTATGATTTTGTAGTATTTAAATAATCTTATTATCAAAGATTTATAATTAATCATTATTTTAGCTTTAAAAATAAAAATTAACTAATTATAAGAATGAATAAGTTAGAGATACATAAAAATATTTAGATATTGAACTGAATATATTTTTTAATCATGAAAAACAAAAATGTTTACATAATATTTCTTATTTTTGAGTTTTAATAGAAAAAAAATTAATACATTTTTTTGGTCAACACCGGAATCAACGTCGGACTTCGCCGGAGTCAACCACGGTCTTCGCCGGAGTCAGTCGACCAGTGTACCAGATTGTATGTTTATAGTGTTGACCATATAACGTCATATAGTTCATGCATGTGGCCATGTAATACATATACTTCATGTAGGTGAGGATACAATAGTATATTTCGTATGTATAACCATGTATTCTTCTATATTTGTGTAGTTAGCTTTTTTTTTTCTTGAATTTTTATCAGTCTAATAAACGATACCAACAACGTAAATATACTTTTATCACAAAAAAAAAAAAACGTTAATATATAGATTTTGAAATATACACATTAAAAAAAAATACATATTTTCGAATTCTGATATACGGAGTACTACAATACAACTAAGATATGTAGTATAAAAAAAATAAGAATATTTATAGGTATCTATGTCACAATTTTAGTCAAAGTAAACTTAATACCATCGTCCTCGAGATATGGGTTACGAATACAGAAAAAGACGTGGCGTATGGGGTTTCAACCTATTTTGTTCAATGATGTTTCTACGGCCCGTTGAATTTGTATTTCGTTATTTGATTTTCTTTTAAAACACTTTATATTTTGTATTATTTCTTATCCAATTCAAAAGCTCAATACACAACGACGACGCGCTTTGCAACATTCCTCTCGTTTCTAGTAATTATTTTTCGAATTCCTCTAAGTGATTTTTAAACCGATCCTTAGTGTAAACAACACAAATCCCCCAATTTCTTTATAACCTAAATATAACCAACAGGTTCAGCATCACCAAAAGATCTATATGTGTGGACAATTTCCTTACTGGGGAATGTGGGGATATGTGTTACAATTATGTTTTATCAACGGTTCAAACTCAATATCTACAAAAGCTCACACCACTAATGAACATTTTTTACATGTTCGACTAAATTCTCATCAATTTAAGTTTAGCTACTTTTTTTGGTATATTAAATTTTGCTAGTTATTATACGGTGTCTTTTGATGTCCATATTTGATTAATAGTAAGGGTACTCAGTATACTATAAAATATACTGTAGTATTTAAGACGGTCTAGTAATTTTGTGGAGGAATGACATTATAATCATGACACACACACATGTACATGTATATAATATGCATGCAAGTAGAAATATAATGTACAGGTTCACATGAAAGACTCCTTTTAGCCTGGTTCAATTAAATATATATATAATATATATATATATATATATATTCCTAATGGGTAACTAGAAGGTTTTAGTTACATAACATCAATAGAATTTATATACTTAAATTGTATACAATTCATCACTCTCATTGTGGACCCATTTATACGATCGAATTAAAGTCTAAACCCAATCAGATTGAATACCTAAAAAATAATACAAGTATTCTCATGCATGTGGAGACAAAATTAGGGGTTACTTTGCGATAATATGAAAGGACTAGCTACAAAGAAAACTGAAGGCTAATATTAGAGAGAGAAAGAATGGAGTAATGGTGGGGAGAGAGAGAGAGAGAGAGAGAGAGGAGGCTGACTTTGGAGAGCAGGAGAGTAAATGCCTTTGGCTGTCCATGTTGACTCTTTGAAAGCAAAACCCCACTCTTCATTATTGTTACTTATAACTCTATTATTATTGCTACTAATTCACTCATCAGCTTAACTTTCTCTATAAATATAGGCAAGCTCTCTCTCAACGTCTTCAGACAAAACCAACCACACCACTTGTACCCCTTTGTCTTATAAGTACTCTTCAACCCTACTATTTCCCAAGCTCTCAAGCCAAAGTAAAAAACCTTCAAAGGATTCACTTTTTCTTCGTCTATATATACATCTGAGCATCATCAAAGCCCTTCTGTCTACTCATACCACAAACCGTTCCATTCTTCCCATAATCACCGGGTGATATACACACACACATATATATATAGAGGAGACTGAGATGGGAAGACCACCATGCTGTGATAAGATTGGAGTGAAGAAAGGGCCATGGACACCAGAGGAAGATATCATCTTGGTTTCTTACATCCAAGAACATGGTCCTGGAAACTGGAGATCTGTGCCTACTCACACAGGTATCTTCTTCTAGCTTGATCTTTTATATGATTTTTGTTTTTGACGAAAATAATATTTTTAATTTCAGTTGTTAACAACCCCTATACTCTTCAGAAGTACCCCTTTAATGTTTTTTTTTTTGTTTTTTCTTGGGTTTGTGATTCTTTTGGTCTGATTTCAGTTTGGTTGGTATGATCATTTAATGAAAAGCAAAATTGTAATAATATCCGATTTATTTCACCTGCTTTTTTGTCCACATATCACAAAGTAAATTACTTTTATTAATGTTTTTCTAAAAATTTATTGTTGTGGTGATTTAGGTTTGAGGAGATGTAGCAAAAGCTGTAGATTGAGGTGGACTAATTATCTTCGGCCTGGTATTAAGCGTGGAAATTTCACTCAGCATGAAGAGAAGATGATTCTCCATCTTCAGGCTCTTTTGGGCAACAGGTAAATTCATACATATTCACATGCACATGATCTATATATGCGAAACTTCTTTTGGTATGTATAGAGATAAGGTTTTGAACTTTAAATAACTTGGGGACCAAATAATTATGAAGGTGGGCAGCTATAGCATCATACCTTCCAGGCCTTAGCCACATCGCAGATTTTAATGTCACACTGTCTCACACCCAACTCGTTGACTTTTTTTTTTTTTGTTTTTTTTTTTTGGTTTACAAATATGTAGAAGGATGAATGATATTATTTGGGATAAATCACTTGATTGGCTGAATAGTGTGGAATAAGTTAATTAACTATTCTGATCTCTATTCAAATGTTTTCATGTTTTAATTTGTTTTGATAGTAACGAACGTTTTCTGAAACCGAACAGAATTAATCGAAATTTATTGATAACAAATATTTTAATATAAAAGTAGAGAAAATATTAAAATACACTAAAAATCTGTAAGAAGAATTAATCTTTTTTGCTGGGATAACAATTAATTATTTTCATCTATGTTATACACATTTGATATGAGACCGAATCCAAACCAAACCAACATTTTTCAGACAAACGAATTCAAAATATAATTCGTTTTTTATGGACCTTATTATTTTTGCAAACCTGAAAAGATAAACTGTAACCCAAGCGGCTAAGACCCTGAACCAAATGAACCGAAAAATCCATGCACATGCCTACCCGCATTCATGGTTGACGACTAGTTTAGTTAAACAAATTACCTAAGTACGTCCCAAGTCACGCTTTTGTGTTTGGACGTTTTGCCTAGAAGGTGCTGATATAAGCATTGTCGTGGTCTCGTGGAGTCATTTTAAGAGAAGGTGATCAAGCTTTAACCAATGATCAAAAAAGGATGAAACAAGTAAAATAGGTCTTGTCGAATTCGTTTACCCAAGGATGCACACTTTTAACGTTTTCAACTTCAAGTATTTGTTTCGTTTTCTTTCACCTGAAGATACACAGAGTTATTAATTTGAGAGGATTATACTAATAGTTTGTTGGATTCATCGAAACTAATCTAAAATACACTGATTTAATTTGATTTGCCTCCAACTCTCGACAATTTTAAACCAAGCCAATAACGGTATTGATGAATTATTATTTATAATGCTTAAAACACAACTTTTACATATTTTGTTTACAAAATAACAGAGCATTTCATGACACATTATTCTGCAAACACTGGTACGTTACACAGATACAAAAAAAAAAGAGAGAAAAAACCATATATTAATGAACAAGATCCATTAGGACATTAGATAAGCCTAATGAGAATGAGCCTTTATTTCATAAATAGCAAAGTTCGTAAAGAAATTGGGTAACTGTTAGACAATCTCTAATGGTTTTCCTTATTTTTTGCTCTATAATAGAGAAACTCTATAATAGAGGTGAGTTTTATTCCAACTCACCTCTACTCTCACCTCTAAAATATAGATTGCTAATTTTTCTTTTATTTATAGAAAAACCTTTGTGAAAAAAATAGAATTCCTCTATAAATAGATGAAAAATAGCAATCTCTATGTTAGTGGTGAGAATAAAGATGGGTTGGAGTAAAATTCACTTCTATTATAGAGTTTCTCTATTATAGAGAAAAAAATAGAGATGGATTGGGCATGGCCGGCTTAATATTTTGAAATACCCTGAGCTGAAAAAAAAATAGACCATTATTTTTATGTTAAAAAAAAAAAAATTTGGACCCTAAGTTTAGTATAAAAAAATGACATAGACCCTGTGCAAATGCACTCCCAGCACATGTGTAGAGCCGGCCCTAGGGTTGGAGATGCTGTGTGATTTGAATAGAGTAATATATCTTTGTTTTTAAATAGAGTAATTATTCTATTTCGGTCTATGCTGTGATTTGAATATTTAAAAACGAAGATATATTACTCTATCTATGAAGAAAAAATGTGTGTGTGTAATGTTCCACATCCACGAGTTAGTAAACTAAATTATGTGGTTGATAAATTAATATATTTTATTTTCTTACTATTAAAATATAATAATTAATACTTAAAAATATTTCACAAAATAATGATGCAAATACAAAAAATAAAAAAACAATATAAAATAATAATATACATCAAAAAATGAAAATACTATAATATTCTAAAATAATTAGTATTTAAATATATATTTACCAAACAATTGCAATATTAAAAGTAAATATTGTCAAAAACAGAATAACTTTTTTAACCAAATATGACACAAAAATTATTATTATATTATAAATTTTGGAGAAAATGTTGATCCGTGATTTATAGCATTAGATATCTCCTAGTAAATAATAAGAAAAATAAGGTTAATTGTTGTAAATCACTTAGGATGAATCTCCATAACCGGTCCGTTCACATGTCCAAGCCCACAAGGCCCATCGGCCTTGTTCTCTTATTCTAAGTCGGTTTAGGAATCCCATTGTACTTAGGGCTTTATCCTTTACTATATATATGTATCATTCGATTGAATCATTAATAAGAATATTAAGAAGAGAATACAACCTCTAGTTTCTCTACTTTCACAACACGTTATCAGCATGAGTTTTCCCTAAACTCCAACTGAGAAAATCCCTAAAACCTTAAAGCCGCCGCACATCTTCTCCTGTTCGTCCAAGCTCTCAACCGGATCAAGTTCGTGATTGTTCAAGCTAGGAGATCGGTTCTAGTTCGTGATCAGTCCGAGGTTCGTGATAAAACTCAAGGTAAATCCAAGGTCTTTAGCTCCCGAATCAATTCCAGTCAATCCCTAAACGGTGTAAGGATAACTTCCAAATTAATTCTTTGACCTTATCTCTAGTATATTTAGGAAAATTTAAATATACTAGAAATTATCCTAAAAGCCTAGAAAATATTTCCTAAAACTTTTGTCTTAATCCTAACTAGAAAATGAAATTCAATCTAGAGAAAAAGAAAAAACTTAATAAAAGGAAAACCTTGCATGATAGATCATAAATTTATCTAGGATTGTTTTCATGCATACAATCAGCCACGAAATTATGTAATAAAAGAAAAGAAATTATTTACTAAAATTGGCATGGTTAGGTCTTAAATACCGCATGGCCTAGACGAAAATAAATCCATGGTTCGGTCTTAAAGGCCTAAGACTAAAACGATTGCATGGTTCGGTCTCAAATACCGCATGATAATAATCGGGTGCTTATTTTCTATTTTATAGATGTCAAAGATCAACAATCTCAAATATGCTGCACTTAATGTCTCTGGAGATAACTATTTACAATGGGCATTGGATATTAAGATTACCTTGAAATCAAAGGATCTATGTGAATGTATCGAGGATGGTAATGATACCACCGAAAAAGAAAGATACAAGGCGATTTTGCTTATACGTCATCACCTTAATGAGAGTCTAAGAACCAATACCTTACCATTGAGAATCCTCTCGACCTTTGGACAGAGGTTAAAAACAGATATGGACACCAAAAGACGGTGCTCCTACCAAATGATCAATTTGATTGGAAAAATCTAAGGATACAGGATTTTAAATCCGTGGATGAGTATAATTCAGAGCTATTTAAGATAGTCTTGATCTTGAAATTATGTGGTAAGGAGGTTACTGAGGAAGACTTGCTAGAGAAAACATTCTCAACCTTTCACACCAATAACATACTGATTCAGCAACAATATCGTGAAAAGGGTTTCAAAACATATGCAAGTCTAATCTCTTGTTTGCTGCTTGCTGAGAAAAAAAATGAGTTATTGCTAATGAACAGTGCAATGAGACCTCGTGGTTCTGCCCCATTACCAGAAGCCCACAAAACTGAAATGAACCAAAAGGAGCCTAAAGAGCCCAAAGAGACTAAAGAGTCTAACTACGTCCATAAAGGCAAGCATCACGGCCGTAGCCGTAGTGGTAGAGGACGTGGTGGTCATGACAATTACCAAGGGAACCACTATGATGGTTATGGCCGTGAGAACCGGTCCGACTTCGGTCGTGGCCGTGGTAGAGGCCGCAGAATTTCCAAACTGCAATACAAGCCTAAATCGGTTTGCCACCGATGTGGTATGGGGAATCATTGGGCTAAGACATGCAAGACATCTAAACATCTCATTGATCTCTATCAAGAGACTTTGAAAAAGAATCCATAAGCTAACCTGATTCATCTCGATGGTGAGGGAGATTTCGACCATGAGAATGATGACCAACTGGATTAGACTTCTGATTGCCTAAGAGAGGATAATTAAATTTAAAAATTGTCTTGATTTAATTTCTATGTTTTATGCTTTGAATTTTATTGGATAATTATTTTGAATTATGATTTTTGGTTTAAATTCAATTATTTTATTTCCTTCAATATATATTTGTTTGTTTTATTACTTTAAGTTTAAAACATAAAATTCTTGTCCATTTTAGAAATGGCTGAGGACAAGAACATACTTGTGGTTGATAGTGGATCAAGCCACACGATTTTAAAGGATAAGAGATACTTTGTTAATCTCATTATGAAAAATGCCAATATTAGCACAATAGCGGGTATAGAAAGCCTAATTGAAGGCTACGTCCAGGCTCATAATTTATTACCTAATGGCACACATCTTGAAATAAGTGATGCCTTATATTCACCCAGCTCAAAGAGAAGTTTATTGAGTTTTAAAGACATTCGTTTGAATGGTCTACATGTTGAAACTAAGGGTGAAGGAAACCAAGAGTTCCTATATATTACTGAAATAACCCAAGGATCTAAGAAAATCCTAGAGTCTATACCCGCACTAGCCACTGGTCTTTACCATGCTAAGATTAATATGATAGAGGCTAATTTGGCAATGAATAAAATGTTCAATGAACAATTCACTTTATGTCATGACCGGCTTGGCCATCCGCGTTCTAACATGATGCGTAAGCTAATTATGAATTCAAATGAGCACACTCTAAAAGAGAGAAGAGTTATTCCTAAGAATCTCACGTGTGTAACATGTGCACAAGGAAAACTCATTATAAGGCCATCACCAGTAAAAGTCACTAAAGAGACTTTAAACTTTCTGGAAAGGATACAAGGAGATATATCTGGACCAATACACCCACCTTGTGGGACGTTTAGATATTTTATGGTCCTTATTGATGCATCGACCAGATGGTCACATGTTTACTTATTATCAACTAGAAACCTTGTGTTTGCTAGATTGTTAGCCCAACTCATAAGACTAAGAGCACACTTTCCAGATTTTCGACTTAAGACTATACGTCTAGACAATGCTGGTGAATTTACATCCCAAGAGTTTAATGAATATTGTATGTCCATGGGGGTGAGTGTGGAACATCCTGTGGCACATGTCCATACACAAAATGGATTAGCTGAATCCTTCATTAAACAGATCCAATTGATTGCTCGACCATTACTCATGAGGTCGAAGCTTCCTGTGTCGGCTTGGGGACACGCAGTATTACATGCAGCTGAGCTTATACGCATCAGGCCATCTAGTGAACATAAATATTCGCCATCCCAATTATTAACAGGTCATGAGCCAGACATATCCCATCTAAAAACATTCGGGTGCGCCGTTTATGTACTGATTGCTCCACCACAGAGAACTAAGATGGGACCTCAAAGGAGAATGGGAATATATTTTGGATATGATTCTTCCACCATTATTAAGTATCTTGAGCCAACTATGGGTGATTTATTTAAGGCCAGATACGCGGATTGTCAGTTTGCTGAATCCGAATTTCCTATGTTGCGTGGAGAGACAAACAAGCTGGTTAAAGAAATATCATGGAATCAAACATCTTTAAATTGGCAAGATCCTCAGACTCTATCATGTGAGGCAGAGGTCCAAAAGATTATACATTTTCAAAAGCTAGCTAATCAATTGCTAGATTCCTTTGCTGACCCAAAGAGAGTTATGAAATTGTACATACCAGCTTGTAGTGCACCAGTACGTATTGATGTTCAAAAGGAACACAATAATCAAGTTGCTACAGAGTCTAAGGCCCGTTTGAAACGTGGTAGACCAATAGGTTCCAAAGATAAGAACCCTCGGAAATCTAAGAAAGGTGCAAATCAAACCGAGGTTAAGGAAATTATAGACATGGCCGCGGCAAATCCTAAGGTACCAAATGAGGTTTGGGACGCTGAAACTCAAGGTCATGAAGGTATTGATAATAATGAGATCTCAATAAATTATATCATGTCTAGAATTCAATGGAACCGAAAAGATGTCAAGATTGATGAAATATTTGCATACAAGGTAGCACTTGAAATAAATAAGGATCATGAACCCACGTCTATATTAGAGTGCACTCAAAGTAAAGATTGGTTAAAATGGAAAGAAGCCATTAACGTGGAGTTAAATTCGTTAAAGAAAAGGAATGTGTTTGGTCCGATCTTAAGGACACCATTCAATATAAAGCCAGTTGGACACAAGTGGGTCTTTGTAAGGAAGAGAAATGAGAATAATGAAATCGTGAGATATAAGGCACGGCTTGTAACACAATGATCCTCTCAAAGACCCGGAATAGATTATGATGAGACATACTCCCCTGTGATGGATGCAACGACTTTTAGATTTTTAATAAGTCTGGCTATAAGAAAAAAACTTGATTTGCGGCTAATGGATGTAATGACCGCATATTTATATGGTCCACTGGATAATGAGATTTATATGAGATTACCAGAGGGTATTGAGCTCAAAGATAAGAGTGGTTCTTGAGAACAATACTGCATAAGGCTAAACAAATCCCTTTATAGACTGAAACAAAGTGGGCGAATGTGGTACAATAGACTAAGTGAGTACCTAGCTAAAGAAGGCTATAAGAATGATTCCATCAGTCCATGTATTTTTATAAAGAAGTTTGTAAACAAAGGGTTTGTAATCATAGCAGTATATGTGGATGATTTGAATATCCTGGGAACCTCTGGGGAAATCGCTCAAACAGTTGAATATCTCAAGAAAGAATATGAAATGAAAGACCTAGGTAAAACTAAGTTCTGTTTGGGATTGCAGCTTGAGTACATGAATGATGGAATCCTTGTGCATCAAATGGCATATACTGAAAATGTACTCAAGAGGTTTAATATGGACCATGCTCACCCATTGTCTAGCCCAATGGTTGTGACGAGTTTAAATTTGGATAATGATCCATTCGGTCCAAGAAAGGACGATGAATCTCGGTCCAGAAGTGTCATACCTCAGTGCTATAGGAGCTTTAATGTTCTTGGCTAGCCACACTAGACCAGACATTTGTTTTGCCATGAACCTCCTAGCAAGATTTAGTTCTTGTCCGACCCAAATGCACTGGAACGATATCAAACATGTGTTGCGTTACCTACAAGGAACACTTGATTTGGGTTTATTTTATACTAACCATAACAAAGAATATTTAGTTGGTTTTGCTGATGCAGGTTATTTATCGGATCCACATAATGCTAGGTCTCAAACCGGCTAAGTTCAAGTGGTACAAGTTCCATCTTACGACAATTCAGCTGATCTCTTCACCAAGTCATTACCGACATCGACATTCAAGAAGCTCACACACCAAATTGAGATGCGGAGACTTAAGGAATTTTAGTGATGCTCGGAACAGGGGGAGTAATACATTATGTACTATTTTTCCTTCACCATGGTTTTGTCCCAATGGGTTTTCCTGGTAAGGTTTTAATGAGGCATCATCCCCAAGCGTATTATGATGATCTCTTAGCATTTGCACGGTTATGTCATCCAAGGAGGAGTGTTGTAAATCACTTAGGATGGATTTCCATAACCGGTCCGTTCACATGTCCAAGCCCACAAGACCCATCAGCCTTGTTCTATTATTCTAAGTCGGTTTAGGAATCCTATTGTACTTGGGCTTTATCCTTTACTATATATATATATGTATTATTCGATTGAATCATTAATAAGAATAAGAAGAAAATAATGCAACCTCTAGTTTCTCTACTTTCGCAACATTAATTTAAAAAAGTTGGGAAAATAGACTTCGTAGGAGGTGACTTTTGGAGTTTTAAATGATGAACTGTGTGGTGTTTTGTTGCTATTATGCTCAACGAATGTTGAAAAACGGCTACTAGTACATCTGTGATCCAACTCCCCTTTCTCACTAAAAAAAAGAGAGGGTAAATTAGCTCACTAACCAAAACAAAAAAACTATAGAAGAAAATAACCAACTATTTGAAAAAATTAGGAATTTAGGATCATGAGCAGAGTAAATTACCAATGTAGTGTTGGTTGATGGTGGTGATAGTGGCCGGCCGGCGAAAGTAGCCGACAGAGGTAGCCAGCGGAAGTATCCGACGGAGGTGGCTGGCGGGGATGGCCGGAGTTGGTCGCCGGAGATGGTCGCCGGAGAAGTTCGTCGGAATTGGTCGCTGGAGTTAGTTGTCGGAGAAGATAGCCGGAGATGGTGGCCGGAAAAAGTCACTGGAGACGTTTGCCGGAATTGGTCGTCGAAGAAGATCGCCGGAGATGGTGGCCGGAGAATGTCGTCGGAGATGGTGGCCGGAGAAGGTCATCAGAGGTTGGAGGTGGTGGTGACCGGTGACTGGAGGTGGTGGCGGCCGGTGATGGTGGCTGGAGGAAATCTAAACCCTAGAGGTTAGTACATTAAAAACCCTAGTGATGATGGTGGTAAAAAGATGGTGGTGGTGATGGTAGGAAGTAAAGGTGATGGTGACAAAGTGGTAAAGGTGATAGTTATAAGAAGGTTAAAATGGTATATAATATAGATGATATAGAGTATAATACCTTTCATTGGTTAGAATAGTTAGTGAATGAATTTTAATTTTTTTTGTAGGTTATTTATGCCAATTTCCCAAAAAAAAAAAAAACTCATCCATCCTCACTTCATGGATTGGATATGAAACAATGAGTCTTTCACATAACTTCAACTTCGCACCTAAAGATTCTCTATTTTACAAAACCTCCCCTTTTCTCACTTTACCCTTCTTCAACCTTCGCCTTCCCATCAAGAACAATCAAATCTTCTGCAGGAGAGCAAAAAAAAGCTTGAGAATGGATTCGTCTCAGGGGATTCAAGAGCAGAGGATTGTGATTCCAAACAGCCACAACGAGAAGCTTGTTGGTCTGCTTCACGAGACTGGTTCTACAGAAATTGTCGTCTTGTGCCATGGCTTTCGATCTAGCAAGGTTAGTTTCTTTTGATTTACGCTTTCTTCTCACTTACCCTCAATCCAATTATCAATCTGGAATCGTAATCAATGATTCACCTACGTAAAGCTGCAACTTTTTTTTTTTTACTCTGTTTTCTCTCTTCTCAAAGTGACTGAGATCTGAGATGAAAGGTTTTGCCTTTAGTTCAACCTAACTTGAATGTTTTGCATCTTGAATGTTAGCTAGTTGTAGAATCCGTAAGCAATGCTGTCTTGGTTAATACTAACATGTAGAAGATGATCTATACAAGTTACAACATGGTTAGGAGTTACATATGAAATAAGAATGATCTTTGGCCTGTGAAACTCTCTGCAGAATAACCAAATTATGAACAATGTGGCTGCTGCTATAGAGAAAGAAGGGATCAGCGCTTTTCGTTTTGATTTCTCTGGGAATGGGTATGTTTTCACTTTCTTGTGTTATCCTTAAACTAAAGAAAATGGCTTTTGAAATCATTTTAGGGTTTTAACATTGTTGCAGAGAGAGTGAAGGCAGTTTCTACTATGGTAACTATAGCCATGAAGCTGATGATCTACGTTCTGTTGTCCAGTACTTCTCTAAAATGAACCGTGTGGTTCCTATAATTCTCGGGCATAGTAAAGGAGGTGATGTGGTTCTCCTCTATGCCTCCAAGTATCACGATATCCGCAATGTAATCAATCTCTCGGGACGTTATGATCTGAAAAAAGGCATCAAAGAGCGTCTTGGGGAAGATTTTTTGGAACGGATTAAGCAACAAGGATTCATTGATGTTGGAGATGGTATTGTTATTCGCTTTTATTTTTCCTGCGTTGTGTCAGATCAAACTCCAGTGTTTCTATTAATGTGCTGACATTTTACAGGAAAATCCGGGTACCGTGTTACTGAGGAGAGCTTAACTGAAAGGTTAAACACTGATATGCATGAAGCTTGCCTCAAGATTGACAAAGAATGCAGGTGACATTTGCGGAGTTCTCTCTTAACTCATATTGTTTGTTGAGTTGAGATATATGTATAAACAAGCCAATGATTGATATTGTAATGGCAGGGTCTTGACGGTTCATGGTTCTGGTGACGAGGTAATACCCGTGGAAGATGCGAAGGAGTTTGCGAAGATCATACCGAACCACAAGCTGGAGATTGTGGAAGGTGCTAATCATTGTTATACCGAGCATCAAAGTCAATTAGTTTCTACCGTGATGGAGTTCATAAAGACAGCTATTGTGAAGAACAACTAGAATTGAGTTACGTTTGCTTTATTACACAATGCAATCACCAACATATTGTCCTTTTAAAAAACATGGAAGTTTGTAATTCATGTTTAAGTTACTTCAGCCTCATAACTAATATCAAACAAGGTTGGGAAAACTTATCTTGACTTATATTAGTGTACAGAAAGAATTATAAAGCTGAGAAAATCCAATTAAAATTGGGATCATTGAGAATTATAAAGCTTGTATATATAACACATCCTACTATATTAATTGAAAAGTATAAATATGAAACTAACCTTAAAATGTGTAAAATGTGTAAAAAATTACATTCAATTGCCATTAGAAAACTTTAATAAAAATTAATTAATTAAACAAATATAATTAATTAAAAAACGAAAATTGGGGATATATAAAATAAAATAAATTGTAGAAAAGTAAAAAAAAAATCTATTAGAATCAAAAGTAACTCGTACTTAAAAAAAAAAGATTTACAACCAAGATTTTAAAAATCTAATTGAATAAAATCTATATAACTACAAATTTTATCAAACAAACTTTTCCATCACAGGTTAAAATTTTTATCAAAAATCAAATAGAATAAAATATATAACAGTTTCATTTAACTATTTAGATTTAAAATTTAATAAATAAAAAATAAAAGATATAGATATAGTATCTTATCTATTTAAAAAAAGTTATATTTTTGTTTTAGCTACCGTTCTCTAAGAAAACAAAACTAATTTGAGATTTGAATATATTTAATGTTTGAAGGTGCTTATTACAAACAAGAAATGGAAGCGACAGAAAAAACAATGAATGTTGTTTTCAAAGAGTTTTTCAAAACCTTCACTAACTATATTTAATTGCTCTTTTTACATGTTAGTTATATATTTTTACTTACTTCACAACTATAGCAAGGATTGCGTTTAATTGACAAAGGTTTAAACAAGTTTATTCATTACATGTAATGTTTTATTGAAGGTTTCCAATAAACATTAAGCAAACCGATTTTTTAATCACAAACTTTTATAAATAACATAATCACAAAATAAATTACTAAAATTTTTTAAAAAGTTCATCCCGCGGTTTTTCGCAGGTTAGTACCTAGTTCATATATTATTTTGTCTGCATATTCATTAACAAGCACGCACATGAAAATAGAAAAAAACCACAAATTATGAAAGACCACAGATGACCTTAAAAATGGTTTGCAAAGTTTGTAGAAAAACCATAAACATTTCAACGTCTCGCTGTTCTTCTAGCTTTAAAGAATTTCTCTCTGATTGAGATCAACTCCTTTGCGGCTTCACTAGCTACCAACCGGTTCGATGGAGATTCGTCACAACACCTAAGTCCTACCTCCAAAACCAGTGTCAAGCACTCAGCAATACGGAAACCAATTCCGAGACCACCGTGAAGACTCGATTTGTCTGCAATGTCCAGTACTCTTTCAGGCAACGCCGACATGGTGTAGCTTTGGAGGGTAAAGTTACCCCCAAATAACTCATTGGTTGGTCTTTTTCCAGTAAACATTTCCAAAACGAGAACCCCAAAGCTATATACATCACCATATATTGATGGCTTTCCTCCCACTCCATATTCTGCACCAGGAATTCATATAAACAACAACAACAAAGTTGTAATGACAAGAAAATTATACTGATTTTCTTCACAGAACACTATAGATGGTGTAATAGTTTTACCTGGTGCGGCATAGCCGATGGTTCCTCTGACGCCAGCCGAGCTTAGTTGGTTGAAGAAAGAATCCTGATCGAATTTGAGGAGAAGACGAGCCAGACCAAAGTCGCTAACATGGGCTGTTAGATCATCATCTAAAAGGACGTTGCTTGGCTTAAGATCACAATGAGCTATAGGCTCATGACAATGAACATGAAGATAGTCCAAAACAGAGGCCACGTCTATGACAATGTTTAGCCTTTCAAGAAGCGTCAAGGTTCTTGAGGGCCTACGAGTCTCTTCGACTTCCTCAGGGTGCAGCCACATATCCAAGCTTCCATTCGGCATGAACTCATATATGAGAGCTCTGAATTCGTCACCATGGAAATCAATACTAGCGCAAGCCGTCAATAGTTTCACAAGATTACGATGCCTTATGTCCTTGAGGGATCCACATTCTGCCATAAAGCTCTTCATTGCTCCACGTTTCTCCATGTTAAGAACTTTAACCGCAACAACTTTGTTCTCCGGAGGGAGCAATGCCTTAAACACAGTACCAAAACTACCTGACCCAATCAAATTGTTCGGAGAGAAGCCATCTGTTGCATTTTGAAGATCTCCATAACTTATGTTTTCATGAAAGGCCCCCAAAGTGAAAGGAGTAGGATTATTATTGGTCTCAAGGGTTTTCTTTCTTTTTCGGAACCAAAGTAGAAAAAATGATGTTGTGAACAGCAAAAAAAGCAAAGCTATGCCCACACTAACCCCAATCACAAATTTCTTTGAAAGAGAGGAATGCTTTGTTCCCATTGGTGGTTCTTTCACTGAGCATCTCTTTAGTCGTAACTCTCTAATGCCTCCACATAAATCTTTGTTTCCAAATACAGCAACTAACGATGCATTTTGAAAATTTCCTTCTGTTGGCACTCTTCCTTCAAAATTGTTAACGGATAGATTGAGATACTGCAACATGGAAAAATTTGCAAGATATCCAGGTATAACTCCAAAAAGATCATTGTTCGACAAATCAATTTCTTTAATAGCCACCAACCCTCTTATATCTGGAATGGCTCCATCGAACGAATTTCCTTGTAAATAAATAACTTCCATCGAGAGACAGGTCCCCAAAGTCCGTGGGAGTTGTCCTGATAATTTATTATCTTCAAGTGATAGTGTAACAAGGTTTTCTAGTCGCCCAACCTCTTCAGGGAGAGAGCCGGTGAAAGAATTACGTGGCATGCTAAGGATAAGAAGGGGTGAAATTTGCATTATTTCCCGAGGTATAGTCCCATTCAACATATTATCCCCAATCCATAGTTCTAGTAGGTGACTACAATTACCTAGGGTCGGAGGAACAATTCCATCAAAATAATTGTCATACAAGTAGAGTGACTCTAACCGAGAGAGGTTGCCGACATAAGGTGGTATATGTTTTGATATCCTATTTGAATACAAACTTAATTTCATCAATCCTAGAAGCTTCCCAAGAGAGGTCGGGAGTGGTCCCGACAGCAGATTTTTCTCCAACCAAAGTGACTGTAGACTTACAAGATTCCCAATCTCATGAGGAATGCTACCAGTGATGAAATTTGTGTCAAGGCTTAGATAGTTTAGCTCCCTGGACATATTACCAATGGAAGTAGGCAGGTCACCCCCCAGCCTATTACGACCAGCCTCTAAGATTTCTAGTTTGGTGCAGTTAGTCAATGCACCAAAAAACTCAAGATCTCCAAAAGAGCCACTTCCCAAAGAATTGCTATGAAGTGAGAGTAATTCTAAATTCCGTAATTTTCCAAAGCTAGGAGGAATACTTCCTGTTAGATTGTTAAACTCCATTCCCAATTTTTGAAGATTCGAGATATTGGAAAATGTAGTTGGAATGGCTCCTGTGAAATAATTCCTTCCCATATATAGTCCTTGAAGGTTTGGTAGCAAATTACCAAAATCAGGCCTTAAACTACCTGAGAAACTATTTCTAAAGATGTTTAAAATATAAAGTGAGGACAAGTTGTAGACAGGGGGAGGAAAAAAACCTAAGAAATTGTTATCTGATAAGTCGAGATACACCATTCGATTCAATCTAACTATATTATCCGGAACTCTTCCATCTATATTGTTACCTCCAAAGCCAAGTTCTCTAAGGCATGTTAAGTTTCCTAGAGAATCAGGGAGCTTTCCTTTTAGGTTGTTTCCATAAAGATCTAAAGTAACGAGCTTCGTCAGTGACCATAGCTCTGAAGGAACACCTCCTCCAAGAAGATTTGAGCTAAACTGAAGCTCTAACAATCTAGAACAGTTGGACAAACTGGCTGGAATCTCTCCCTCAATTAAATTAAAGTTCATATCCAAGTGTTCAAGTCTAAACAAGTTTCCCACCTCGTCAGGGATGGTACCACCAAAAGAGTTACGAGAGATATTAAGTGATATGAGAAACGAAAGATTACCAATAGATGGTGATATCACCCCGCCCAATTGCAATCCTGGGAGGTGCAGTTGAGTAACTCTCTTATGTTTGCGGCCGCATGTAACCCCCTTCCAGTTGCACACATGGAGTGAGTTATTCCATGAGTACAAGACATCTCTCTTGCCTTGAGAAATTTGAGACTTAAACTCCAACAACGCTTGCCTATCAGATACATCGGTGAAAGCGTCAAGTAACGTGAGAACATTGAAAGAAAGTAAAAGAAACAGTCTCATGCTTCTCAAAGAGTTTTTTATTTTTTAAAAATAAGATATTATTTAGTTAAAATGCTTTTGGTGCGTCTCATAATATGCATGAAAGTGAATATATAAAGGACGAAGCAAATGTAAAATGCCTTTAAATGCGAGATTTTTCCAAAATGAAATGGATTCTTGCCGTGTAGACTCATGCCCATCAAAGTCAAGAAGTCAACTGAAGCATCTTGTCAATGTTATCAAGTCACTACACATGACAAGAGTAACCAATGAGTAATACAGACACATCTTGTCGAGTTTATTAAGAAATCGACCAACTGACAAGAAAGTTTCGTGTGTTATCACTTCCAATAAAAAAGATTTTTTCAATAAACATTGTAAATATTCAACGAGTAAACAGAGTTTCTTTGGGCGTCAACGTTGACGTTGACTCACAATTTTGAGATTCCTCGAGACGAAGCTCATACGTTGCATCAGAGGATAACACGAATCCGGAAGGAAAAGAAAGAGAGAGAATTCAACGTGTTTTAATCGAAGAATTGTTGAAACTTGAAAAACACAACCATTTCGAAAGATTCTCATTCTTTGAATTAATGAAGAAAAAGGTTGAGACGCCTGAGCTAGCAATGCCGAACTGTGTACTGTTTTTTGTTCTTTATAAAACGGCAAGTAATGTTCAAAGACTATAGAAACACGGCTGGTAGTTCATATGTGGTTGTCCTCCCATTCCATATTCTTCACCATATTTCAAATGAACAACTGTTAACAAGACTGAAATGATAAAATAATGGATAAATAATTTATGGCGACATAGTGAGAATTTCTTTAAAATTAATACATGGGTTGATCAAATGTGAGTAATTAATTGTAAGGGAAATATTAAATCACTTCATGGACCGAATAACTAAAATATTTTTGTAGAAACTGATAGGGTAGCGTTGTTTGAGTTCAAGTCTCAAGTTTCTCAAGGCAAAAGAAATGTCTTGTCCTCATGGAATCGCTCATTCCGTCTTTGTAATTGGGGGTTACATGTAATTTTTTGTTTCTTTTACTTTCTTTCAGTCTCATATGTTGTTTCTTTTTTTTAATAGTTTTTTTTCTTAAAAGTTTTTTGTGCTTCTAAAAATGTTACATTAGGTAATTTTTTTTTTTGCTGTGTCTTTAAAATAAAAATGATATTAAACTTAATATTTAATTAGATCTCATTAACTTTGTTGCCAGAAGGAGGAAGTTAGAGAAAGATAGACTAGTAAAAAATAAAGAGGACAAAACAAAAGTTGAAGACCAATAACATGTTGCCACGTCAAGAGTCTCCCAGGTTCTTTAAAATCTCTGCAAATAGATACGTATCTATATTGATGTGTCTTATTTTATTATTTTTTAATCAAAGACCCTCTACAAAAATGTGCAATAGACATGTCCTAAGACCATTCCCATCGGTCAACCTGTAAAATTGAGATCCTATATAGATTTTATTAATAGTTTAATATAATATTGTTATTTAATTTAATTAATTATTTTTTGTTTCTAAATTGATCAATCATATGGTAACAGCTAAGCAATTGAGGGTCTGTGAGTGTCTCGATATTTCTTCTCCCAGACATGAGATCATTCTCCCTCATCACTTTTTTTTTTTTTTTTTAATTTAAAAAACAGACATCATCGGATGTACAAAGTAATCGCAAACTTAAAATTGGCTCAAAACTACATAGAATGTCTGACTTCTCCAGAAATGATATGGATAATAATTTGCCGTCTAAGTCAAGTCAAGATATCGACTGTGTAAAGTGATGAAAACTAATGGGATATCAATCCCCAATCAATATCATGTATATTAACTATAATTGATATTCTTTGTAACTCTTTAGGAAAGTAGATATACGCTCCTAGCTATATATCTTTGTAATCGTCATTGTGAATAAGACATGAGAAACTTCTTCTATCTCGAATTGTTCATGGTATCAGATCTCTGAACATTTTTTGTTTTTGTTTTCTCCTTCTTTGTTTCTGTTTTCTCGATGGCAACTCCGACGAACTCGAACTCACCCGAAACTACGACAAACCCGAATGTGGTGGAGACACGCCGTACGATCTCCCGTTACGACCTTACCGCGGCTGACAACTCTGGTGCTGTGATCTCTCATCCCTTACTCAAGGGATCGAACTATGATGAATGGGCTTGTGGAATGAAAACTGCTCTTTCTTCTCGCAAGAAGTTTGGTTTTCTCGATGGCTCTATCGCTAGACCCAATGAAGGCTCCTCAGATCTCGATGATTGGTGGACCATTCAAGCACTCCTTGTTTCCTGGATCAAGATTTCCATCGATCCGTCTCTTCGTTCCAGTATCTCCTACCGCGATGTTGCTAAGGATTTATGGGACACCTTGAAGAAACGTTTTTCAGTCACTAATGGTCCTCGCATTCAACAGCTGAAGGCGGAGTTGGCCTGCTGCAAGCAAAGATGTCTTGCTATTGAGGCTTACTTCGGCAAACTCAATAGGATTTGGGACAACATGGCACACTATCGTCCCTTGCGTGTTTGCAAGTGTGGGAAGTGTGAGTGTGACCTTGGGACTCTTCAAGAACAGGATCGTGAGGGTGACAAGGTTCACGAATTTCTTTCTGGTTTCGATGATAACTACCATACCGTGCGGTCTACTTTGGTTTCTCGTATGCCTCTTCATCCCTTGGAGGAGGTGTACAACGTTGTTCGCCAAGAAGAAGATCTAAAGACTAATGCTCGTCTAACTGAACCTACGCCGGAAGTTGCTGCTCACGCGGTGCAGGTGAAACCACGCTCGACTCCTTTTCGTACCGATGTTTCTGATCCTAATGTTGTGTGTAAGCATTGCAAACACTCTGGTCATTCTTCCGACAATTGCTTTGCTGTTCTTGGCTATCCTAAATGGTGGGGTGACCGACCTTGAAGCAGGACTCTCACTAGTCGTGGCCGAGGAGGTGCTTCATCCAGTCGTGGGCGTCCTCTTAATTATGCCAATGCAGTTCATGTCCCTCCCACACCAAACTCTCACCATGCGAACTACACAATCACGGATGCTGATCGCAATGGTGTAAGTGGTCTCAATGATGATCAGTGGCGTATGTTGATGAATCTCTTGAATGGGGGAGCCATCACAAGCACTGAAAAAGTATCCGGTAAGTCGTGTACTTCCTCTTGGATTTTAGACTATGGTGCGTCATCACTTAACAGGAAATTTTGAGCTTTTAACGGCTGTTTGCGATATGCCTCCGGTTCTTGTTATCTTGGTTGATGGTCGAGAAAGGGTTTCTACAAAGGAAGGCACTGTTGTCTTAAGGTCCAATCTGGTTTTGAAATCAGTCTATTTTGTCGAAGCGTTAACCGCTGATCTGATTGCAGTAGGACAATTAATGGATGAGAACCGTTGTGTGATTCAACTTGCCGATCACTTTCTTGTCATTCAGGACCGTGTTTCGAGGACGGTGATTGGAGCGGGTAAGCGGGACTCCGGAACCTTCTACTTTCGCAGAACAGAGCTTGTTGCAGCGGTTCGGACTCGTGAGGATACATCCTATGAGTTGTGGCATCATCGCTTGGGACATCCTTCTGCTCAAGTTGTTGGTTCTCTTAAAAATATTTCAGTTGGAAAAAATTCTTTGCCATGGTTAAAAACCAGTTTAACACCACCGTTTAACACTTCCGTAGTGATAACGGCACCGAGTTTATGACTCTAACGAATTACTTTCAACAAGAGGGGGTTCTTCATGAGACCTCTTGTGTCGGTACTCCTCAGCAAAACGGAAGGGCTGAAAAACATTTCACTAGTTGTCTTTACGACGTATCAATGGGTTTATGAAGAGATCCACTAATCGACGACAGGTTTCGTGTGTTATCATTGCAAGAATAGTTACTTGTAACAAAATTCAAAGAGAAAAATGGATATAATCAAAGTTCTCGTCAACGTTGACGTTTACTCACTGTTTGATTTCTCCTGAGACGTACGACAGCACTAATCTTATCTGTTCTCTGTCAGTTTTGTTTCCTACAATTTCGAGGAATCTTTCGCAAAAACGTAAATAAGGTTTGAAGAACGTAACTGAATGAGAGACGTTGAGGGCTGAGTTTGTAGTGACGAGTTGTGTGGTGTTTTATTGTTAACAAAATGGCAAGTACGTAGTCTTCAACGACTATAGGCACAAGAAATTTAGCCATGCAGTTTTTACTAAGTCTGATAGGTAAAAAGTTTAAAAAATACTTTTTACATGAAAGTATTTGTTTCATCAAGTTTTTAAAGTTGTATGGTTTCGCACGTAAACCTCATCACAAAACCACATCGTTTACTATTGTATATTTTTTGTAACGTAAGTTTCTGAAGTATTTGGATGTAGGATGATATAACTTTCTTTCTGTAGCAGAACAAATTAACGCTACAAATTAAAAATAAAAACGAAAAAAACTACTTTATGTACAACAATTTTGAAGTATAAACAAAAGTTTTAGAAACCAAAAAGTAAAATTCATGCGACAATATTAGCCAAAATTTGATAGTCAGGTCAGAACTGCGTATGCAGTATGCTTCTTTTTCTTTTCACAATTGTTATGAATGCAGAAAAATTGAGGAATCCAGATACACAACAAAGCTCGTGTTAGCTAGAACTTTGATTATACTTTTTTCTTTGAACTTTGATGCTCAACAGCAATGGATAAACCACACAGCTAAAACGTCATTTTCATTATTATCCCCAAAAAACATGTAAAGCTGGTAACACAAGTATACAATCTTGTATGGAACAAAACAGAGCATAAACAGAGAGTAAAAGACAAACGACAAATTATGAAACGACAGCATGATGTTATAGAAACCTCAATATAAAATTTTAAGTGGGTTGCAAAAGTTTGTAGAGTTTTAAACTTGAACACTTCAATGTCTGGTCGTTCTTCTGGTATATATATTTGCTGATATAATAATCTGTGATGGCTGGCATTCGATTCAAATGTCCTGCATGAAAACATAATGCTGTTTTTATCGTGCTTTCTAATGTTTGCGATGCCCCCTTTTATGATTTAATAGGAATTCTGTATTCATATCGGTTTTGTTGCTTCTTTAATGCACGTAGACATTTGTTACCTTTGATATGGCAATTTGACAAATGTCTATTAAATCAGCTCCTAGACAATATTTCAGAAGCTGTATTGAAGTTATGATGTGTTATGGTCTTGCTATTGTACTCATTTACTTTCCTTGCCGCTAAGTACGTTCCCGAATTCTAGCTTCAACATAATTTTGAGCTTATGCAGAAAAGTAAAATTTCCTACTCTCGGAAAAGGAAAATAGGTTTTTTTTTTTTTTTTTGTTGGGTTTACTAACTTGTTATCTTTATTTTTTTTTATGTTTTGTTGAAGAGAATCGATATGGTGAATTCTGCGAGGTATATCGAAATACAAGAGGAACGTAGGAACCTAGCAGTATGGGTACACAAAGACGAGTTTCTCCAAGCTTTGAAAGAAAATCAGAAGGTGATATTGGTGGGTGATACGGGCAGTGGTAAGACAACGCAAATCCCACAGTTCGTTTTAGAAGCTGTGGTCTATGAAAACCCTAATCCTGGTGGGACTGGGAGGTTGGTTGTTGGGTGCACGCAGCCTCGTAGAGTTGGAGCGATGTCTGCAGCCCGCCGAGTTGCTGAAGAGATGAATGCAGTGATCGGTGAAGAAGTCGGTTACATAGTCCGTTTCGACGATTGTAGCAGCTCCAGAACCGTGCTCAAGTACCTTACCGATGGAATGCTTTTGAGAGAAGCACTGGTGGATCCGCTCTTATCAAAATACAAAGCGATCATTCTGGACGAGGCCCACAAAAGAAGTATAGTCACGGATTTGCTTTTTGGTATTCTTGAAAAAGCCTTGACTAGCCGGCCTGCTCTTAAGCTGGTTGTGATGAGTTCAACCCGACACTACGCCCAAAGGCTCCAACACTATTTTAGCGGTCATAATGTGCCTCTCATCAAAGTCCCAGGTAGGCTCCATCCAGTGGAGATCATTTATACTCAAGAGCCTGTGACTGACTATCTCGAGGCTGCTATACGGAAAGTTATCCAGATTCACATGTGTGAGCCACCTGGTGATGTTCTTGTTTTCCTAACGGGGGAAGAAGAGATTGAAGATGCTTGCAGCAGGATCTTACATAAGCTCGGAGATCAAGTCAAAGTCGTGCCACTGTATTCCTTCCTCCCGCCTGCCATGCAACAGAGGGTTTTCGATCAATCCAGTGAGAAAGATTGTCGTCTCCACCGACATTGCAGAGACTTCTCTATCCATAGACGGGATTGTTTACGTCGTTGATCCTGGTTTCTCCATGCGGAAATACTACAACCCACAAACTCGTCTAGACTCCTTGGTGGTGTCCCCAACATCCATGGCAAGTGCTGACCAGAGAGCACGTCGTGCAGGTACAACAGGGCCTGGTAAATGTTTCAGGCTATACACACAGGAAATTTACAGTACTGGCTTAATAGTGCAGGAGGTTCCTGAGATGCATAGAGCAAACCTCGTAAACACATTTCTGGCCTTGAAAAGGCTGAGTGTGAAGGACTTGTTATCCTTGAATTTTATGGATCCTCCTTCCCAGAAGAGCCTTATTCAGGCCTTGACGGATTTGTTTGACCTGGGAGCAGTGGACGATGAAGGTAACTTGACAAAGATAGGCGAGATGATGAGTCTGGAGGTCTAATTAAAGCTGATTTATTATTGTTCCTATTTTTCTCATATGTTAGATACTTAACTCCATTATGTACATGCTTAACTGCAAATTTTAAATAATATTAGCCAAAATACAGACTACTACTTTATACAACAAATTTTATGCGACACTATCAGCCAAAGTTTGATTATAAAGAACTGATGTACGATGCTTCTTTTTCTTTTCACAGCTGTTTTGCCAATGCAGACAAATTATGGAATCCGGATACACAACAAAGCTTGTGTTGAGGAGTTGACTGTTAACAAAAACGGTGATCTGTATTCAGATCATATGAATAAGGGAATACATGATATGATTACTTGTCATTTACTTCTCATATCAATCTCTTTACTGTGCACATATTCTGTTTCCTTGTATAGCTACTAGGCTCTGTATATAAACCTCTGTACTCTCATCTAATACAATTATCAATTCATACATTCTCTATATGGTATCAGAGCCTTCCTATACCTAGACCTAAATTTTTCTCTTTTTTTTTCTTTCTTCTCTTCCGCCGCTTTTCTGGTTCTCTTCGTTCTGCTCATCATGTCTCAACCTCACAACTCTCCTGTCAACACCACCATGAATGCAGCCTCTGAAACCGTGACCCCAAACTCTGAAGCTCTTCTCAATGTCAACATGACAAATGTTGCACGGCTTACTCCTACCAACTACATCATGTGGAGTCGTCAAGTCCATGCTCTTATTGATGGGTATGGTCTTGCTTCGTACCTTGATGGATTTAAGGTGTTCCCTGCTGACACAGTCACGGTTGATGGCACCAGCTCTCCCAATCCTGCGTACGTCAACTGTGTCTGTCAAGAAAAACTACTCTACAGTGCCCTCCTCGGTGCAATCTCCGTCTCCATCCAGCCGATCCTCTCTCGTGCTCACACCACTGCTGAGATCTGGACCACACTTGCCTCCACCTATGCAAAAACAAGTCGTGGTCATATCCGTCAAATCAAGCTCCAACTCAAGAACTGGAAGGAAGATACCAAAACGATCGATGCGTATCTTCAAGGCCTTACCACCCGTTTTGATGAACTCGCACTTTTGGGAAAATCTCTTGATCATGAAGATCAAGTGGAGATTATCCTTGAAGGTCTTCCGGAGGAGTACAAGACCATCGTTGATCAAGTCGAAGGTCGTGATACACCACCGACTATCACCGAACTCTATGAGAAACTCATTAACCATGAGTCGAAGTTGCTGACAACACAACCTCTTCTGTCTACACCAATCACTGCCAATGTTGCTCTGCCCCAGCGTAACAACACCAACCCTCGCACTCAGAACCGGTTTCACCAACGCAACAACACCAACTGGAACTCCTCGTCTCGTCAACCTAATGACTTCCGTGCACCTCGTCCGTATCTTGGTCGTTGTCAGATTTGTGGAACTCAACTTGCCCTGTTCCAGCAACAACAACCACGAGCTAACTTCATCACTGCTACTCCTTGGCTGCTCAACTCTGCTGCGACCCATCACATATCCTCCGATCTTGCCAATCTCAGTCTTCATCAACCCTATACCGGTGGCGAACAAGTGGTAGTTGGTGATGGCCAGGGTCTTCCCATCACTCACACTGGTTCAGCTTATCTCACATCTCAAACTAAACCTCTATCACTCACCAATGTTCTTTATGTGCCAGACATTAAAAAGAATCTCATTTCTGTCTATCGCATGTGCAACGCTAACCGTGTTTAAGTTGAATTTTTCCGGCGGCTTTTCAGGGGAAGGCGTTGAGCATGGGGATCCTGTTACTCCAAGGCCGTGTCCACAATGAGCTCTATGAGTGGCCCTCTTCATTTTCCCATCCCTCCGTCAACTCCACCACCATCACCAATCTCAAATCTGATGCTTCTACATGGCACTCTCATCTTGGCCATCCATCTCTCTCTATTTTACAAAAAATGCTTTCTAGTTTTAATTTACCTGTTTCCAATTATCCAATAAAATCACTCGTTTGTAGTGATTGTTCCATCAATAAGAGTCACAAGTTATCTTTTTCTGAGTCCTCTATACACTCCTCTCGTCCTCTTTGAGTATTTGTTCACCGATGTGTGGACTTCCCCTCTTCTCTCTTACGATAAATTCAAATATTATCTAGTTATAATGGATCACTTTACTAGATATACTTGGCTTTATCCCCTCTCACAAAAATCTCAAGTCAAAGAAACATTCATCAAATTCACCTCTCTTGTTGAAAATTGTTTTTCTACTAAAATTGTCACTCTCTTCTCTGATAATGGTGGAGAATTCATTGCTCAACGCTCTTTTCTCTCCACACATGGCATCAGTCACCTTACCACTCCTCCTCACACACCTGAACACAATGGTCTTGCTGAAAGATGTCATCGTCATATAGTTGAGACAGGCATTGCTCTACTCACTCATTCTGATATTCCAACAACCTACTGGTCATATGCTTTCTCCACAGTTGTCTTTCTCATTAATTGAATGCCTACTCCAATACTTTCTTTTCAATCTCCCTATCACAAACTATTCGGCCAAACACCAAACTATACCAAGCTCAAAATTTTCGGCTCACTCTGCTATCCCTGGCTAAAACCCTACAATACTCATAAGCTTCAACCCGAATCTTCCCCTTGTATCTTCCTAGGCTACTCCCTCACACAAAGTGCCTATCTTTGCCTTGAACCAAAATCCAACCGCTTATATGTCTCTCGCCATGTTGTCTTTGATGAAACACAATTTCCCTACAAAATTCTCTCTTCCTCATCTCCAGCTTCTACCGAAGCTTCTCCACCTTCCTCTACATGGCTTCCTCCTCTCACCATCGTTCCCTTCAATGCTTCACCACTCATAGCAGCTCCGTCGCGGTCCTTGGAATCCAGCGGTGTTCCCACGAGCTCTGCCTCTTCACCATCGTCAAGTCCTCCGGAATCGTCGGCTCCGGTCATATCACCACCTCCGCAATTGTCGCAGGAATCTAGCTCACGCTCTGCTTCGCCTTCTAATACCGGAGACCCCACATCTACCTCGCCTTCGCATCGGTCAAACCCGACATCACCATCTCTTTCATCCTCGGCCCAACAAACTCCATCACCAGTGCACTCGGCCCATTCTGCAGGCCCATCAACATCTTCATCTGCGGCCCATAATGACACATCTTCGGACTCGCAACCAATCTCACGCCAAGCCTCTCCGGCACCGGCACAACAACCACCTACTGTTCATCCTCCACAGCCACCTGCAAATCCTCCTCCCAATCAGCATTCAATGCAAACTCGATCCAAAAATAACATTGTGAAATCCAATCGGAAGTTTGGTCTCTCGTCCATCATCACTGTTGCTTCCACTATTGAACCCAGGACTGTTGCTCAAGCTCTTCGTGATCCTCGTTGGTGTAACTCCATGTCCGATGAATTCAACTCACAACTTCGCTATCGTACTTGGAATCTCATTCCTCCTGATCCCTCGTATAATGTTATCGACACCAAGTGGATTTTTCGAACAAAGTTCTTACCCGATGGCAGCGTGGATAAATTCAAGTCTCGCCTGGTTGCTAAGGGCTATAATCAACAACAAGGGATTGATTATCAAGAGAATTTCAGTCCAGTTATAAAGGCGACAACTATTCGAACTGTTCTCGATGTTGCTGTCTCTCAGTCCTGGCCAATTCGACAAATTGATGTCAACAATGCATCTTTGCAAGGAACGCTCACTGAAGATGTATATGCCTCTCAACCAGAAGGGTTTGTAGACCCTGATCGTCCAACCTATGTTTGTAAGTTGAACAAGGCATTTTATGGGCTCAAACAAGCACCACGTGCGTGGTACCTTGAACTCAAACAATACCTTGTGAGTGCTGGTTTTCACAACTCTCTCTCTGACACATCTTTATTTGTTCTTCGTCGTGATAAGCTCTTGCTCTATGTCTTGGTCTATGTGGACGACATTATAGTCACTGGCAACAATGCGACAATGGTTGAACAGATTCTCGACAATCTTGGCTCTCGATTCTCCATCAAGGACATTGGTGATGTCTCCTATTTTTTGGGCATTGAAGCAATATGAACAAAGTATGGTTTACATCTCAATCAACGCAAATATGTGCTAGACTTGTTGGTTAAAATGAAAATGCAGGATGCAAAACCAGTTGCCACACCAATGGTCACAACTCCGAGACTCACGCTGGCGGGTCACCATATTCCAATCCCACGGAGTATCGCACCCAGGTTGGAAGTCTTCAATACCTTTCATTTACTAGACCTGACATTGCGTACGCCGTTAATCGCCTCTCACAGTTCATGCACTCTCCCACATTGGATCATTGGCAAGTTGCAAAACGTGTTCTACGTTACCTTGCCAGCACCAGTTCTTATGGTCTCTACTTCAGAAAGGGCAATCCTCTCACCCTCCATTGCTTCTCCGATGCTTATTGGGCAGGTGATGTATCAGATTGTGTTTCTACTAATGCCTATATTATTTATCTTGGTGGTCAGCCTATCTCTTGGTCCGCTAAAAAGCAGAAGGGTGTTGTTCGATCATCCACCGAAGCAGAGTATAGAGCTGTCGCCAATGCCACTTCCGAACTCATTTGGATATGTTCTCTGCTCTCTGAACTTGGTCTGTCTCGCACTATCTCACCTACCATCTACTGTGACAATATTGACGCTACCTACCTCTGTGCTAATCCGGTTTTCCACTCCCGCATGAAACACATTGCCATTGACTATCACTTCATCCGTGAACTCATCACCACTGGGAAGCTCTGCGTTGCTCATGTCTCCACAAAGGATCAGCTTGCTGATGCGCTTACAAAGCCTCTCCCACGTTCAACGTTTCAGTATATGCGTGACAAAATTGGAGTCACCTTAGTCCTTCCATCTTGAGGGGGTGTATTAAGATCATATGAATAAGGGAATACGTGATACGATTACTTGTCATTTACTTCTCATATCAATCTCTTTACTGTGCACATATTATGTTTCCTTGTATAGGTACTAGGCTCTGTATATAAACCTCTGTACTCTCATCTAATACAATTATCAATTCATACATTCTCTATAATTTGTGCTTAACAGCAATGGATAAACCACAACTACAATGTCATTTTTATTATTAGCCTGCTGCCTGGTAACACAAGTATTCAATCTTGTATAGAGTGAACAGAGTATAAAACAAAACCACAGCTTATGATAAAACAAAATGATGTCGTAGTACATGCCTCAGTTTAAACTTTGAAATGTGTAAAGTTACGAAGTTTGTAGAGAAAAGCATATACTCTTCAACGTCTGGTTGTTGTTCTTGTTTTAAAGAACCTCTCTCTGATTGAGATCAACTCCTTTGCAGCTTCACTCGTTGCCAAACGGTTCGTGGGAGATTCCTCACAACACCTAAGCCCCATCTCCAAAACAAGTGTCAAGCACTCAGCAATAGGGAAACCAACTCTGAGACCAATGTGAAGAATCGATTCGTCTGCAATGTCTAATACTCTTTCCAGCAACGCCGACTTGGTGTAGCTGTGTAAGGTAAAGTTTCCCCCAAACAACTCATTGGTTGGTCTTTTTCCAGTGAACATTTCCAAAAGGAGAACCCCAAAGCTATACACATCACCATTTATTGATGGTTCTCCTCCCATTCCATATTCTGCACCAGAAAATTCACAGAAACAACATTAACATACTAAAATGATATACTAATATTATTCATAAGATGCTACAAATGTATGGTAATATACCTGGTGCGACATAGCCGATGGTTCCTCTAACGCCAGCTGAGCTTAGTTGGTTGAAAAAGGACCCCTGGTCAAATTTGAGGAGAAGATGAGCCGACCAAAGTCACTAACATGGGCAGTTAGATCATCGTCTAAAAGTATGTTGCTTGGCTTAAGATCGCAATGTCTATAGGCTCATGACAATGAACATGAAGATAAACTAAAGCAGTAGCCACGTCTATGGCAATGTTAAGCCTTTCAAGAAGTGTCAAGGGTCTTGAGGGCCTACGGATCTCTTCTACTTTCTCTCGATGCAGCCACTTATCCAAGCTTCCATTCGACATGAACTCATATACGAGAGCTCTGAATTCGTTTCCTTGGAAATCAATACTAGCACAAGCTGTCAATAGTTTCACAAGATTACGATGCCTAATGTCCTTCAAAGATTCACATTCTGCCATAAAGCTCTTCATAGCTCCACGTCTCTGCAGGTTCAGAACTTTCACTGCAACCATCGTTCTCTCCTTTGGGAGCAACGCCTTAAACACAGTACCAAAACTGCCTGACCCGATCATATTACTTGAAGAGAAGCCATTTTTTGCATTACGAAGATCTCCATAACTTATTTTATCATGGAAGACTTCCAAACTAGAAGGAGTTGGGTCATTGGTCTGCTTGTTCTTCTTTCTTTTTTTGAACCAAATCAAAGAAACCGAAGCTATGAACAACAGCAAAAGAAAAGTCATGCCTACGCTTACTCCAACAACAACTTTCTTTAAATGAGAAGAATTGTGTTTCTCCATTAGTGGTTCTTGCGCGAGGCATGGCTTTAGCTTCAGTTCCTTGATGCCTCCACAAAGATTTTTGTTTCCAAATACCAAAATGATAGAAGAGTTCTGAAATATTCCTTTTGTAGGCACCCTTCCTTCGAAGTTGTTAAACGATAGATTGAGATATTGCAACGAGGTGAAGTTTGCAAGATATTCATGTATACTTCCAGAGAGATTATTGTTTGAGAAATCAACCTTCGTAACACCGACTAACCCACTTATATCTGGAATGGCTCCATCAAAAAAATTTCCTTTGAGATAAAGTTGTTTCATAGAAAGACACTTTCCTAAACTATGTGGTAGGTGCCCTGATAATCTGTTATGAGAAACATCTAACCCAACTAGATTTTGAAGTCTCCCAACATCTTTTGGTAGAGAGCCCGTCAAAGAATTATTTGACATGTTTAGAAAGAGAAGGGATTGGATTTCCATAATTTCCTGAGGTATAGTCCCATTTAACTTATTAGACCCAATATACAAATGTAGTAGGTGACTACATTTTCCAAAACTCGGAGGAACGGTTCCATGAAAACTATTGTGTAACAAATTGAGTTTTTCTAATAAAGTGATGTTGCCTAATGACGATGGTATCTCCCCTGACATTCTATTTAAAGCGACATCTAATACCCCAAATCTTGAAAGCTTTCCAAGAGATGTTGGGAGTGGTCCTGTTAACATATTACTGCCCAGCCCAAGTATTTGTAGGTTTATGAGATTCCCAATGTCATGAGGAATGTTTCCTGAGATGAGATTTTCTTCAAGGTTTAAATAGATAAGGTTGGTGGACATATTGGCAATTGAAGCAGGCAAGAAACCGCCAAGCCTATTATAACCAACATCTAACTCATGTAGTTGGGTGCAATTAGTCAATGAATCAAGAAATTCAAGATCTCCAACAGAGTGACTGCCCAGAGAATTATCAAGAAATGTCAAGAGTTGCAAATTCCTTACCTTTCCAAAGCTAGAAGGAATACTTCCTTTCAGATTGTTGTATTCTATTACCAGATTTTGGAGACTAGAGATATTGGTAAGTGTTGTTGGAATGGCTCCAGTTAAATAATTATGTCCCACAGTTAAATCTTGAAGATTTGGTAACAAATAACCAATATCAGGCCTTAGATTACCCCAAAAACCATTACCATACATGGATAAATACTCAAGTGAGGACAAGTTGTAGATAGCAGGAGGAAAAACACCAGAGAAATTGTTCATTGTAAATTCAAGATAGACCAATTGAGTCAACCTAGCTATATCTTCAGGAATTTCTCCTTTTAAATTGTTTTTGTCTAAGCCAAGTTCTCTAAGGGATGTTAAGTTTCCTAGAGATGGAGGGAGCTTTCCTTTCAGTTTGGTTCTATCAAGGTATAAAGTAACAAGCTTTGTCAATAACCCTAGTTCTGAAGGAACACCTCCTCCAGAGGATTTGAAGAAAACACAAGCTCCAACAATCTAGAGCAGTTAGACAAACTGGTTGGAATCCCTCCTCTGAGAAAATTAAAGCTCATACCCAAGTGTTCAAGTCGAAACAAGTTTGCCATCTCTTGAGGGATAGTTCCACCAAAAGAGTTATCAGAGATATTAAGTGATATGAGAAATGAAAGATTACCAATTGATGGTGATATCACTCCCCCCAATTGCAATCCTCCTAAGTGCAAATGTGTTACTCTCTTGTGTTTGCGGCCACATCTAACCCCAGTCCAATTGCAGAGAGGGAATGAGTGATTCCATGAGGACAAGACAACTCTTTTGTCTTCAGAAACTTGAGACTTGAAGTCCAACAACGCTTGCCTATCAGTTTTGTCGGTAAAACCATGTGTTTCAAGTAGCATGAGAGCAATGAAAGCAAGTAAAACAAACAGTCCCATGTTTCTCATTTTTTTTTTTTTTTTTTTTTTT
>NC_025690.1:11785008-11789034 GCF_000633955.1 Camelina sativa | reverse complement strand
TTTTTTTTTTTTTTTTTTTTGTTGGTTAAAAGCTTTTGTGGTGCCTCTCATGTTTTGCAGGTAAGTGTATATATAAGAGACCAAGCAATTGGAAAATGCCTTTAACTTGTGGTGAAAAATGATAACGCAACTTGAAGCAAAATTGTAATAACAACTGGCAGACTTTTCCATAAAGAGGCCACGACAAAAAAAAAAGATATTTCACATGACTTTTCTATAGATAATTATGTGGTGGCTGAATTATCCGTCGTATATAATGGATCTGGAATCTGGACAAGTAGCTTAAGAACACATGCATGGGACATTACGATCACACGGCAGTCATCTTTTGTCTGTAAGCACACAACATTACTTGATGAAAGTCAGTAAACTTTGCAGAGGAAACCGAAAAAACACTTCAGCCTCTGCTTCTCTATGGTTTAATTTGATCTAATAGCTTCCCACGACAACACCTGTTTACATGACTGAAAGTTTGAAATATCACTACGCGTAAACAAATTGACACATAGCACCATAGTTACTTTTTGTCCCAAAAAAAAAAAAGCACCAAAGTTACCTGACCCAATCAGTGCAAAATAGGGATTAACAAACTGCTAGACTTTTCGAAAATATAAGTCAAGCTAAAGAGACCAAGAAAAGGAAAAAATTAAAGAGAAGAGTCTTTATGACTTTTCTGTAGACTGATTGCGGTGGACATTGTGGGGTAGCGTATGTTCTGGTTACCGTGTTTCCGAGGAGAGCTTGATGGACCAATTTAACACTGTTATCCTCAAGGTTGACAACGATAGAAGGTGAGAGATTTGTTTGAGGCATTTTGCAATCGCTTGGAATATTTGATGTAATGGCATGTTCATGACGGTTCATGGATCGGATGACGAGGCGGTACCCATGGAAGATGCGAAGGAGTTTTTAAAGATCATACCAAACCACAAGCTGGAGATTGTGGAAGGAGCTAATCATTGTTATACCAAACATCAAAGTCGATTGGTTTCAACAGTTGTGGAGTTCATAAATGGTCATTGTGAAGAACAACTAGTTTTTTAGATTCTACACTCTGTCTAAATTCTGGTGCGTGTTTTTGAGATCAATAATAACACTTGAGATCAATAATAAATTCTGGTGCGTGTTTCTTCTATTGTATATCGTTTTAATGTGCACATTTTATATGGTTTCCACCGTAAGTGTCACCTCAAATGTATCAAACTATTAACTTGTCATTCTTAGATATACTACTAGCAAATAACAAATCATATGATCAAATTTTATTTACTCTGCAAATTAAATTGAATTGGACATTTATTTTTATTTTTGGTTGACCAAATTTTTTTCTAAAAAGTAAATCAAGTGATAAATATATAATAGTTAGTAATTGTCAAAATATATCATAGTAATAATAATAATAGATAGTCCTGTACATACTGGCGTCAGAGCTCTTTCTAAATATTTGAGAGCCGAAATATACATTTAACAGGTCCAGAGAACACAAACATACGACGAAGATAATAACATATGAAGAAGCATAAGTAGGTAAAGTTCTTACAACCAAGTTCAAGGTTTTATCTAATCGCCTTACCAGAGAATCCTTACCAGGAAGGATCAGACAGGTGTTGGGACGTTGGATATCGGTGGCTCAGGCGCTACAGCAAAGTGCAGTCCCCTGCGTTGAAGACCACCACCGTGTATCATGAAAGCAACTTCTGCGGCAGCTAGAGCTGCTGCTTCCTGATTTCATAGAAACAAAAATGGTACATTGTCTTGTACGTTAGATTGAGCATTTTTACAATTTAACAGGGTTTGATACAGAGAGTTTTTTTTTCGTGTGCACACCTGTCTTTGTCTTCGACGTTGTAGTATACCGATGGCCCATGCCATGATGTAACATGGGAGGAGGAAGCCAGCAGCACGAAGAAGGAAAAGCTATTGACACCAGAGAGTAAAAAGCAAAGAAAGAATCAATCAAATCATCAAGAAACTTAAAGAAGTGTATACAGAGATAGTATAAAGACGTAGGGAAAGATGTACATACAGAGAAGAAGGCAGTTGGATCGTCCTCGTCTTCTGAGTTAGTTGTGAGATTTAGCGCATCTCGTAACAGTAAAAGTGCCATGAGCTGCCATCACAGAAGTATTGAGTTAAAGTTGGAATGAAAAAAAAGAACATTCAGTTCACATGGTAAGAAATCATATTCTCGACAAGATTATTGAAAGAAAACTGCAAGCTTACGATGAGAGCAGCAGAGCGACAAAAGGCAGCTCCGCTTGAGTTAGACTCAGAATACTCGTCATAGTCAGCTTCCAAGAAATGGCGTTCTGCTGCAGCCATTGCCAGAATGCGCGGGTCAGTCAAGTCCAATGGCACTCCGTTCTCCCAATCGTCACTGCAGGCAAGAACAATGAGGCTCCAGCATAAAAGAGATAATCACAACCAAAAAAAATGTATATGAATATGAAAACTTTTCACAGGTGTTTTTTCTTCTCCTGATGTAATGTTACCAATATAAAAACCACCTTTCTGAAACTTAAATGCATAGATAATGTTAGTTCTCGATATCTTAAAGATGAGAGTGCATCTTGAATTCTCTGTACCATACCAGATTCATACCATGTCAAAGCAAGAATAATTGAATGTATATAAGACTTAGCAAATAGATGAGGAAGACAGTTCATGGCTTAAGTATACTGATGGGTTCTTCATAAGGTATTGATTTGTTATTATAAATGGTTACAAATAATCCACTTGAACAACCACTCAACAAGTCATAATTCTTTTTGTTAAGGACAAACTATTTTACTACTGGAATATCAATTTGCTGTTCAAGTCAGTAAAGCGGCAAGAAACATAAGATATTAGGAAAACTTACCCGATGTGAATGATCGTTTCATCAGGAGGAGGAGGCGGAGGTGCTGTATATCCAGGTTGATAAGGCTGATCATCATCAGGGGGATAAAACAAAGAAATTTTTAGAAGTTGTAATCGACATTTGTAACATAGAAAGACTTAAGCAGCAATAACAAGAGGAACCATTCTAAACTAACATAGAAAAATCCCAACAAGTAACATAGAAACAATCAAGACCATTTAAATTCAGGAACGTTATGTAACTACAACAATATTAAGGTTATTGTTGATCATCCAAAAGTTAAACTTAATTAGCATTTGTGGCATCTTAAAACGCTATGAACTTTAGATATGTAAATTGACATAAAGATAACAAGATTTAGCATCAGAGTCAGAGAAATTGATGAGTTTTACCTGGTGGCATATCTCACAGGTTATGTCGCCTTTCTCATTACACCAACGCTGAACACACTTGCGATGAGCATACTGCCGTAAAATCAAAAAACTCAATAAGAAAAAAAAACTCTCAAGCCAATAATACCATAAAAAAACAAACAACAAATGAGATCACACAACATATTACCTTCAAACTACCATTACAAGCACAAGGAGCCTCAAGGTTCTTAGTGGTATCTTCCTCTTGGCAAATACGGCACTCAACAGATTGGAGGAGAAGTGGTTCTTCTTCCTCAGCTTCATCCACAGATGATGAAGAAGAAGCCAAATCCGTGCCTTGAGGCCGTGAAGAGCTCTCTCCTGAAGAATCTTTCTCCATCTCAGAAGTAATGAGACGATCGGTACATAAACTCAAATGATCAGCCATGTTAACAAACTTAGCACCAAATTGATATCTGTAACCAAGAAGCTCAAATACATTAAATTCAGGAACATTTGATAAAATCTCACAGGAACAAAACAAACCCTAACCGAAAAAATAGCCCCAAATGCAATTAACAAACCAAAGAACAGAGACAAATTCGATTTGATCTTTAGAATCAAACCCTAATATTCTACAGATGTAAATTCGAAATTGAATCAATTTTAACCATAGAAGAGTAATAATAATCGATGGAAATTAACATTACCTTGAAATTATTCTTGAATTCGAAGAAAAAAATGGTATTTTTTACGAAATCTGGAACCTTTTAAGCTCAAAACGAGAAAACTCTTTTTTTTTTTTTTTTGTCG
>NC_025690.1:11761269-11784715 GCF_000633955.1 Camelina sativa | reverse complement strand
TTTTTTTTTTTTTTTGTCGATACGAGAAAACTCTTATTACAATTTGTGTTTGTTTTTGTCTCTCCGTGTTCGGTCTGAATGAATGTAATCAGATAAACATTATTAAATGTTTTTGGGAGCGCGTTTTTTTAATAAAAATATCTATAATAAAAAAAAAATGTATAGGTATGGAATTAGCTTCCGCATCAGTACGAACCGGAGCGTTGGAGCTTGGTGAGATTAACGTCTGTTAAACGGCTAGTCGGGAAAAGCGCTCGTCTAGTCTTTGGTCAATTTTGGTTACGATTTCTTTTTGGTTTTAACTTTAAAATGTTACTAAATTTTTTTTTTCACCTAAATCAGATCGAAGAATTAATTAATTAACAAATTGGTCAATATAGTAATTAATTTGTTGAACTTTAGTTGAAAGAGAATTTATGTGACATATTAAAATAACATTATTTGCTTCTTTTTTCTACAATAGAGTAGGCAAAAATGAACCAAGTTGCATACAGCCTTTTTAATAAGTTGAAAATTCTTCTATAGGTTCCTTTATTTCATCCTAATAAGTTTGACTTTTTTTGCCTTTTGTTAAAAAAACTCAGTTATTAAATGAAACCGCCTTCTAATGTTTGCATGTTTGAATTAACCAGTCCAGTTTGAAAAAAGAAAAAAAAAAATCATGTGCATTCAAGGTCGCTTATCCGTTTTTTATCTAAGATACTTTTTTTTTTTTCTCTTTTCAAATTAAGACACTTGGGTTGCATTTTTTGCATATACCAAGTATACATACATAAAAATCCGAAGCTCCGGTTCGTTCTAAAGATGACAATTGTAAGTGACTATGAGACACATCAAATCAGAGTATATATGTAACATAGTATTATGATGTTTTTGCGGATAATTGATTGTATGAATTGATTCATATGGTTCTTATAATGGTTTAGAGGGATTGAAATGTCGTGGGAATGAACCATTCATAGTTGATACTTTTGCCATAAATGGTGACATATCAAGTGCATAATTGGAAATGTGGTTTTCACAAAACTAAGGGTCCGAATGGTAACCGCGGATTTAGTAGTGTGAGACAAAAAAATTGGTAGTGCGGTACGGTTCAACTGCGGTACGTGCGAGATAAAAGTATTTGCGGGACAAGTGCGGTATTCCAAAATAAGCGGTACAAAATAATATTTGATTGATGAAAAACAATTGGCAGTGCGGATTTCATATTATTTTATTAATAACTAATATAAGTATATATTTTCATTTCTTTTGCATTAATAAATATATATATATATATATATATTAATTTCTGAATTTAAAATATCAAAAGTTATTTAAAATTAAATTTTAATATACATATTTATTATTGAATCAGTTACTAGTTCAATCATAAAAAAAATACAACACAATAAAATACCATTATCAAGCTCTTTGATTTACAAATCTATTCATAATATCAATCTTTAGTTCCAAATTGGTTTAACTAACAATAATATCATAAATTATATTATATTTTTTTAAACAATTTTTGAGTTATATATAAATATTTTTTTGTATAAAGAAATTATATAAGTCAAAAACATTATCTATAATATAATGAGAAATAATAGTGAGAGAGAGGTTTATTACTTTATTACTTTGTGTTAATAAAAAAAATTTAGAAACTTAGAAAAAAATAATAAAGTAAATCATACATGAGGTTTTCTTAATAATTCAGACTAATGAATATTGTTAACTTTCTTTCACTCAACATAAATTATATATTAAAAAAATATATTGCTGCTGTATGTGCGTTTTTTAGAAGAAAACGCTGGGTAATAGGTGAATGACCAAAAAATAGTGGTCCATGAGTTAATTATTCAGTTTTAAAAACCGCAAACAGTTTCTGATTCTCTTTCCTAAAAAAACGCGAATAACCAAATTTTTTATGAATGGTGAATAATATAACTTTCCTAATAACGCTCTTTCAAATCCGCGTTAGTAGTGACTCCAATCAAGGTCTAAGGGCCCGAATGGTAACCGCGGATTTAGTTATGCGGGACAAAAAATTTGATAGTGCGGTACGGTTAAACTGCAGTACATGCGAGACAAATATATTTGCGGGACAAGTGCGGTTATTCTAAAATAAGCGGTACAAAATAATGTTTGATTGGTGAAAAATTTTTTGGTGCGGATTTCATATTATTTTATTAATAACTAGTATAATTATATATTTTTATTAACAAATAAAGTTTTAATTTCTGAATTATAAATACCATTATGAATTTTAATGAAGATGTACAATAGATTTTGTCCAATAGAAAAAAGAAAGAGAAAAATGTTTAGAAAAAAATGAGAGAATAATTTTATTATAACATGTTGAGGGTGAAAATAATTATTCTTATAACATGTTTTTAACAAAAATTAGTACACCATAATATCACATATTTTCAGTGTTTATCTAATACTAAAAAAAAAAATACAGTATTATTGTTATATTGTTTGACAGGATAGAAAAAATATTAGCTAGATAAAAATATATTTGTGGAAGAAATAATAAAACATCTATAATACAGTATATTTTAATTATTAAAAAAAAGAATTGTTGCGTATTTGATCGGACCGCTGGTTAAAAACAGATTCATTCTGAAAAAGCGGTCTAAAGCCATTTTCTACTTACACCGCAGTACGACACTTTTTGCCTTCTGTACAAACCACAAAATTATTAAACAAAATTGTTGATTGGTGTTTCATGTGCGTTTTTCAGAAGGAAAAAATGAATTCCGCAAAAGATAGGTCTCCAATCACAGCCTAAATTTTACACCATTCACATACCAACAAAGTAATTTGCGTTATTTAAGAAAGAGAAAAAAAAACTGTTTGCGTTTTTGAAGGAACCAATTTAACTCATGGATCGCACTTGTGTTATGACTCACCAATTAGTTAGCGGTTTTGTGTTTTCATATTTTACCAATTAGAATAATTAATTCATTAATTTTTCATAAGTTATAAAATAATGAGTTTTTATGAAAAAACAGATTTAAAGAAAATAAAAAAGTTAGCCAATTGAAATATCAATTTATTTATTTTTAATTCACAAATATTTGTTATACTGTATATATTATACTTATCTTTAAAAAATCACATACACAATGAGATCATAAAAATTTTCTTATACTATTTTCTTATGTACTAATAGTTGAATTAATCTATATTTTCTTAATTAAGATTGTATTACAATAATAGAGTATATATTTCATTTGTAAATAGATAAATATACTTAGTATATAATTATATATAGTTATTTTATTATAATCAAAATTAAAAGATAATTATATATAAACAGATAATATGTAATATATCACCATTTTTACAAAAAAAAACAAAAAATGGGTTTCACGATATACTTTGATAATTTTATCTATAATTTGTAATTTGTATTGTTTCTTGCATTTTTACCATTCAAACATTTTCTTGTAAATCGTAAATAATTTTTTCACCAATTAAATTTTATTGTGTACCGCTTATTTTATATAAACTGCACTTGTCCCGCAAACCGCATATACCACAGTTGATCCGTACCGCACTCTAAAACCACCCAACAATTTTAAACCACCCAACAATTTTAAAACATATATTCTTTATTTTCTGTTAAATAAAAAGCATTTATTAGTAGATGTTAGCAAATGTAGTAAATGTAGTAGATTTTGGGAGTAAATGTTTGTGAAAATCATGTAGTAGATTTTGGGAGTAAATGTAGTAGATCTTAGCAAATCATGTATGTATTTAGAGTAGATTTTGGGAGTAAATGTAGTAGATATTGCTATCAGGGAACGATCGAGCATTTTTCCCAACAGCACCATCTTGATGTGAATCAAGCTTTCTTCCTCCTCATCCAATATGATTGGAATGAAGAGGCTATTTGTGATGACTGAGAATGAGTCTGGAGATGAAGATGAGGATGAAGATGATATTGATTTAATTTAAAATATTTTGGCATAATAAATATTTTTGGATAATATTTCAATTAAAAGAACTGAAGAAAGAATATTTTCTAAAAAAATTGGCAATATAATTGATAGTGGTGAATATTTGGCAAAAACTATGGTAATTGTTGAAAATTTAACATTACTAGATTTTTGTAATAAATTTTAGATGTATATACGTAATTAGTTTTTTCAAAGAAAAAATATATGTAAATAAACTCTACTCACTAACTAAAAAAACTCTTTGTTTTATAAAAAAGCTTTGAATACAATTTTTTTACAAGAAATTTTATTAAATTTAAATAGGATGAGCATGAAGATAAAAATGAAGATAAAGATGAAGATGAAGTTGATCATGTGGATATACACTATGAGTTTTGCCTTGCTTGCAATCAAGATACACAATTTGTTACAACCAACTGCACGAAGGATGCTCTTGCACATATTAACCTTCTTTTTAGATGCCCTCACTGCGGTTTGTACTTGAACCAGAGCATGTTTTTGCCTATGTTATCTGAAAATGTGCGTGGAGAATACATCAGATTGTTGCTGTCTGACTACATAACAAAAACCCATCCTCTGCGAAGCGGTATCTACACAGCAAAAAGTATTGTATAATGGGAGTTTGCGAAGATCTACAGAATAGATTCTCGTTGAAAAAAAAAATTTTAAAAAAAGATTCTCTTTCTCAATATCGATTTTTTAAAATTTTACATGTTTACACGTAACGTAATAAAGAAGTATATCATCCACACAAAAGAAAAAAAAAAAAAAAGAAGGGAAGATTAAAGAAGAGAACAACTCGCCGACAAAAAAAAATTAATGGGGGATATACTTAACCCGCGGTACACCGCATGACTATATTTTTAAAAGTAAAAACAATGTAATTTTTTTAATAGATTAACTATATATATGACTAATGTTTTGTAAATTTTAAATATATATCCCCCTTATATCTATATATTATATAGGTTTACCGGTTAAAAAATTTAGGTTTACTGGTTTAAATTGTTAAATTCAGAATATAACATATGGTATACCGTAGTACTGTTTGTTTATTTTACATAATCGTAATTTAATAAACTTAAATAGATATACCTAATATTCAAACGTCGATGGTGTTAACAAAATAATGAACTAATGATTTACTAACAGTTAAATAAAATAATTTTTAATTTATATTAATACCCAAACTCATCCCGCTAGATATCCAAACACCATTTTTCTTCCTTGCTTAAGTACAACATACACATTTTTCAAAATCCAAATAACGAAAAAATATGGTACTAAAAATCATGCTAATCAAGTATACATTATCTTCAAAATAACTTAGTTTTAGAATTGTTTACATATGATTCAAAAATAAGTTATGAAATATGATAATTTTTTTTATTTTTCCTTTTTTTTTTGCAGATAAAATGGACAATATGTATTGACGTAAAAATTAATTTGGGATTTGCACATACAGTTTTATTGTTAGCATTAAATATTGTAATGAATTAAGGAGATATTTTAGGAATTTTGTTCTGCACAAAATCGTGGTTTTAATTTCATTTTATAAATTAAAATTAAAAATATTTATTACAAATGGCATGCCTGTAAATAAGTGTGAACTTCAGGATTTATTTCATAAATGTCTCCAAAAATGTATATATAGATATTTGATCAACTAAAAAGTCCAAGTGCTTTTTTAGCATTGTCAAACATATATTTAAATAAAAAATATTGAGTTACAAATGTAATGATTTGGATAATTAAAAAATATATGTGATAACAATAACCAATTGAATCATTTATATATTAATTTTTGATATATATATATATATATTAATCTTAATGATGAAGATGTTATTAATATTAAATTGATTTTGTGATTTGCACAATTTAATAAAAAATTTTGGGAATTAAATCATCATGATGACAAATTAATGTAAATAATGTGGAAGGTAAGAGTTAAAACTCAAATTGGCTTTATAGCTCTAATAATAGTGACACATCAGATTTTTGGCCAAAAATGATTTCCTGTTAATATATAGAGGATGTTTGGATAGTGGGAAAATCTATAAATGTTTTGAGAGGGATACTAAATTATATGAAGAACTGAGGAAGAAATCGATAATGATCTACATAGTTCCCAATCTAGTATATATAATGAAATATCGGTTTATGTAATAACAAATAGATTAATTTCTATATACTTATTTAAGCAACCCTTTAAACAAATAACCCTACTTTGTGTAAGATATTACGTAAAATGCCACTGTATATTAATAATAAATATAATTACAGAATCTTGTTATTAAATAGTTCTAACCAGAAAATCGTTACTCTAATTAATAGCAATTAAAAATGAATTATTATATTAAATCGTATTTAGTTACAAATTACAAACAATTAATATTAAGATAAGATCAGCCCATACGACAAAAGCATTTTATATTTTGTTGACATGATCATAATGCTATTGAACACCGCAAGTGATATATAGCATAAGAATTTCATATAAGAACTAACATGATTTAACACGACAAAAGTATTTTATATGTTGTTGACTAATTTGCATCTTTCCTAGAATATATTGTAAAGGATCTTCTTTATCGAATTATTCTTTCTTTGATGATAGGAACAAACTGTTTTAGAGGCGAATAAAACCTTTACTATATAAACAGCCCATTAGCAGCTTAATACAAACCATCAACGCAAACCCGCAAACAGCTATCTTATCATTTCCATCAATCGAGTTACTCAAAATGAATGGTCTAATGGCAATGACTTACCTCGCTGATGTCAAGCCGTACAAAAGCACTTGGCGGGTTCAGGTTAAGGTCCTACATGCGTGGAAGCAGTACACTGGTAGCTGCCGATTCCATGTAAGATCTTTTATCTCGAATGATTTTCTTAATGATAAGCTTAAACACTTATCCCTTTAAGTGAAAGGTAACCTAAACGCTACTTCATTCTCTATATGAACAGACTATTAGCAATTTTCTACAACCCATCACCACAAATACGCAACCAACTATCCTACTATTTTAAGCAAAAGAGTATCTCAAAGTGAATGGTCTTATGGCTATGATTTACCTTGATGATGTCAAACCTTACAAAAGCATGTGGCGAGTTCAAGTTAAGGTCCTACACATCTGCTTCCAGTACACTGCCTAATCTGGAGAAACATTGGAGATGGTGTTAGCTGTCCACAAAGTAAGTTTGTTTTAAACACACAAATTATAATAGTTTATTCTATAATTTAATCACCATCAAACACACAATTTTTTAAATACTATGTTAGTTGTTATACTATCATAACTAGGGCGCCAAGATTCATGCTTCCATCAAGAAAGGACTTGTGAGCAAGTTTGAGAGGCAGGTAACAAAAGGTGAGTGGAGGGTCATTGAAAAATTCGAACAACTCAGGTGAGAGGCCAGTTCAGGGTTACTAACCATTCGTTTAAGATGGGCTTTGTGAAAAACACTCATGTAACCCCATGTGTCTCATTTCTGATGATCTTTACCTCGCATTGCCCGAATTTCAAAACATCATGGTGGCCGTAGTGTTGTAAGATTAATTTGCACATGACCTACTTTGGGTTTATGATGCTGATGTAAGTACAATTTGCTAGCCGTAGTGTTATAAGATTAATCATAGAGATACTAATATATCGTAAGTGTTGCCATTAATGCAGCTCCAATCACATATGTGGTGAAGTTAGATGAACTTGATGATTCAGAAGGACAAGACAACCCATCTCAAATCATTTCTGGTGATCAGATAGTTATTTCTTTAATATTATTTATATACATCTATATGATAAATTTTATACTTTTTTGGATAAAGTGCAAAGTGAATTTAATTTGTTTAATGTTCAAATTCAGGATTACATGCTTACCAATAGCAGTGAAGCATCTGCTTCTGATTTTGGTACTCCATCATCAAAGAGAGATAGAGAAAGCAATGAAGGATACTCAACCAACAAGAAGATTTTCGGGAAGTCAATCACGTTGGAAAAAAAAAAGACGACAAGCTGATGAGTGTGAAGGCAATCAAACTGGAAAAAGTTAAGGAGAAGAAGGGAGTGAAGAGTGTGAAAGCAGAAAGTGGAAAACAAAATGAGGATCTCCCTTACGAGAAGGAAAATGGAGATAGCAAAGATTCAGAATATGTAGGATACTGAATCTATGACTTGAATCAAGTGGTAGAATAAGGCTTTAGTTATGTTTGGCTTTCATTAGTTTTTTTTTTTTTTTTCAATAAACCACTTTCTATGTAATTAAACTCTACAACCTAGGACTTTCAAACTTTCAAGGTTTCAAAAATAATTCAAGGTTTGTATTTTAAGAGATTTATGGGTTTATGTTTGCTTCTCTTTAAGTTGATTTTTGGGAATTTAATATTTTCTTCTGTTTAAGTTTAACTTAGTTTAAGAACAATAACCTAATTATAATGCTAAAAACACAAGCAAGAAAACCAGAAATAAAGAATATAGATAAGAAGTTACCTTCTTAAAAATATTGACCCGACAATATTGAAACCCCTTGAACAAGAACTCTTGAGGTCTTGATCTTATTGGCTGCAATACGATTTCTTATGTTTTTCAATGTCTCCTTACTAGTCACCATATCATAGAAGATAAAATCATATGTTTAAAGCTCCTTTTGTAGAGCTGTGAAGTACCAACACACCAAAACCCAAACCGCATATGTCATCATTACAAGAAACTAGAAAACCCCAAAAACAAATATGATTCTAATATTTACTTTCTTGGTTGCATTTGTAGAGCTAATTTAATGTATACATTGCGATTATACAATAATAAAACTACAATATACTCAATCTCTAGCAATTTCTTAGAATCAGACATCGATTAATACAGTTCGTATCAATTTGAAAGATTTCCAATTGAAAATAAAAAAACGAAATTACAGATTGAAGCTCAATTCGTACTGAACATCTTTAAACTAATTCTTTCAAATATTACATCAGTAAGAGGATTGTCTACTAATTATGCCCAAATAATAAACTAACTTGACCTAATTACTGATCCTAAACATACCTCGATTAAGAATCCATCTTGCAATCTCTCATGACCCAACAGCGACGGGTTGATTCTCGCATATTTCAGGTTGGACTTTTCGAAAAAGAAATCGATGATTAGAAATATGAAGGTGAGATTTCGTCGAATTGCAGAGAGAAGAAGAACAAAAAATTATTATGTTTGTTTTGCTGGAAAAGAAACAAACGAAAAAAAAATCTTAATTGACAAAAACATGAAGGATGGATCTTGGACCGGGACCTTGACAATGGGCTAAACATAATGAAAAAATTATATTTATTGGCAACTTTAATTAAATCTATTTTGCACTTTGTGAAAAATTAGGTGATGGCCGATGAAAATAATACAAAATAACCCTATAAGTAAGTAACTACATTACATGTTAATTCTAATATATACAGCTTCAATCATATGTACTAATCTTTATATTGAAAAAACAATTACTATTATAGGATTCAAAACACACCATACAATACTATATTATATAAGATGTCAAATAATTATAGTAATAGTTATAATCATAATAATCAACAAAAGTAATTAAATTGGTTATTCTACCGCGCTACCAGCGCGGATCATTATCTAGTTATGTAATAATTATTAAAGTGATAAAAAAAATATTAAGGATGGATTTCCACAAAATTTGAAGTGAAGTTATTTATTTATTTTACTAAACATATTTATCATATAAAACCAAAAGCTATCAAAACAATTTGTTATAGTTTCTTTTAAAAACAAAATTATTGAAGTTTTCTCAAATTAAACCATAGTTAATTTAAAATGGTTACATCAAACACAAATCTGATTCTTTACTCGTTTGGGGTATACATGTTAACTATGTTGAAGTCGATAAGTAGCAGCGACGATCACCTTATCTCTCTGATCGGATCTTCCACCGGAAAACTCCATCTCCGGCAGATTCACGCCTTCTTACTCCGCACTTCCATAATCAGAAACTCCGACGTTTTCAACCGTTTCCTCTCTCGTCTCGCTCTCTCTCTCGTTCCTCGTGACATCAATTACTCATGCCGAGTTTACTCCCAGAGATTGAACCTAACTCTCTCTCACAGCAACACCATGATCAGAGCTTTCTCTCTCAGCCAAACACCAAGCGAAGGGTTCCGCTTGTTCAGAGCTCTCAGACGAAACAGCTCTCTCCCAGCTAACCCACTCTCGTCTTCTTTTGCTCTCAAGTGTTGCATCAAATCAAATGAATTAATCGGCGGTTTGCAGATTCACGGGAAGATTTACAGTGATGGGTTTCTCTCGGATAGTCTTCTCTAGACGACTCTGATGGATCTTTACTCAATTTCTGAAAACAGCACTGATGCATGTAAAGTGTTCGACGAAATTCCCCACAGAGATACCGTGTCTTGGAACGTGTTGGTTTCGTGTTATCTACGGAACAAACGTACACGAGAGGTTCTTGTTTTGTTTGATAAGATGAAGAACGAGGTCGATGGTTGTGTAAAACCTGACGGTGTAACATGCTTGCTGGCTTTACAAGCTTGCGCTAACTTAGGAGCGTTGGATTTTGGTAAACAAGTTCATGCTTTTATCGATGAAAACGGACTTGGACGTGCTTTGAATCTGAGCAACACTCTGGTTTCGATGTACTCACGTTGCGGGTCTATGGATAAGGCTTACGAAGTCTTTAATCGAATGCGTGAAAGAAACGTTGTCTCGTGGACAGCTATGATCTCGGGTTTAGCCATGAACGGATTCGGGAAAGAAGCCATTGAAGTGTTCAACGAAATGTTGAAGTTTGGAATCTCTCCAGAGGAACAGACACTCACGGGTTTGTTGTCTGCGTGTAGCCACTCCGGTTTGGTCGATGAAGGAATGATGTTTTTCGATAGAATGAGGAGCGGTGAGTTTAAGGTAAAGCCAAATGTACATCACTATGGTTGCATTGTTGACCTCTTGGGACGTGCTCGTCTACTTGATAAAGCCTACAGTCTCATAAAGTCAATGGAGGTGAAACCTGACTCCACCATTTGGCGTACGCTGCTCGGGGCTTGTAGAGTTCATGGAAATGTGGAACTTGGGGAACGTGTGATCTCTCATCTTATTGAACTCAAAGCCGAAGAAGCTGGAGATTACGTTCTGTTACTCAACACATACTCTTCGGCTGGGAAATGGGAGAGAGTGACTGAGTTGAGGTCGTTGATGAAGGAGAAAAGAATCCAGACCAAACCAGGATGCAGCGCGATCGAGCTACAAGGAAACGTTCATGAGTTTATAGTAGACGATGTCTCGCATCCGCGCAAGGAAGAAATATATAAAAAGCTTGCGGAAATCAATCAGCAGCTGAAGATTGCGGGTTACGTGGACGGAGATCACATCGGAACTGCACAATCTTGATTCAGAAGAAGCAAAGGGATACGCGTTGACATACCATAGCGAGAAGCTAGCTATTGCCTTTGGAATCCTGGTGACTCCACCAGGAACAACCATTAGAGTGACCAAGAATCTTAGAACTTGTGTAGATTGCCATAATTTTGCAAAGTTTGTATCTGATGTTTATGATCGTGTCGTGATCGTTAGAGACCGTTCCCGATTTCATCATTTTAAAAGCGGTTCTTGCTCTTGTAATGACTTTTGGTGATGTTTCAAAAGGTTTGCTTCAATGTCATGTCTCAGATCAGATCTTCAGGCTTAATACATTCTTTATTTTATGAAACAAGATCATAACTTATATGTTGATTGCAATAATGTCACACAGTTTGTATGGTGATGATGTGTTTTACGTACGCTTAATCTATTTGCTTTTTTTTTTTTTTTGTCAAACATGTATTTGCTTATTTGTGCAAAGTTCTTTTCAAAAGCTTTTATGAGAGAAAGCACGTGGTCTTGCTTGATGCATCTGTCTTTTTCTGGAATGAAGCTCGGAATGTCAAAATGTTACAAGCTTCCTTTAACAAAATGATAATATTTACATAACTTATGTAGAATATATATAACGACCGTAAATCAAAACGAATGGTTAAAAATGCCGAATAGTGGTAAGTTTTCAAATATTGATCATTTGGAGATTCTCGAAAATGAGTAACTAATTTCTTTCTTTTCTTTTTTTTTTTTTTTTTTGCAAACGAGTACTTATCTCTTCAACATCAATTTTCTAGAATATGATGAATAAAACAAAACTACCCATTTAAAAACAGATTTTTTGGGATCACCCTACAAAAATAGTTGGAGACTTCTATATAGCATCTGATATATAGAATACGATATCAAATAGCTCTTGCGTCCTATGTCAAGAATCTCGAAACCACCTCTTTTTGCATGTAAGTGTTCTGAGAAATTTGGGAGACTCTTAAATCTATAACTAGAAATCTTCTAGACACAAACTGCACTACCGTCTGCGACAAAATTTTGGAGCTGCTAGCAGACAATTCACAAAACAAGATTCAGCTATATAGCTAGTGCGCTATGTGTTTCAGACAATCATGTACACGATTTGGGGTGAACGAAACAAGAGAAAACATGGAGAACAACCAAGGTCAGGACAGAGACTGATTCAGCTCATTAACAAGCAAAGATATCAAACTATATTATTATATTAAAATAAATAACAAAAATAGTTTATGATAACAGAAGGCTTTATAATCAATCCTACTATATTAATTGAGAAATACAAATATGAAACTAACATTAAAATGTGTAAAAAATTACATTCAATTGCCATTAGAAAAACTTAATTAAGCTTAGTTAATTAATTAAATAAAAATAATTAATTAAAAAAAAACGATGACAGATCAAATATAAAAATCTAGAAAATGAAAAAAATATATTTTCTCTCTCTAATAAATTATAGACAAAATTACTAAATATATTTTTTAAAAATATAAACCAATCAGAATTTCAAAAACTAAAATTTTATATTGAAGTACACAATATAATTATTTTTAATAATTAAATTCTAAAGATTTTGTTAAGATTTCAAATTATGATTCTCCTATCATCTTTATTTTCTTTTATTTACAAATTGTTTGGAATTTTCATATAATACTTATGAATAATAAAATGCAGAATTTTTTCTGCATATGTTGTGATTTGAATTTTTTAAAACAAAGATATATTACTCAATCTATAAAAAAAAATGTGTGTTTTAAATTCTACATTGGCAGGTTGGTAAAACTAAATTTATATAGATAATAAATTAATAATTTTTATTTTTTCACAATAATAAAATTAAAATTACTACTTCATATTTCACAAAATAATGATGCAAATTCAACAAACAAACAATATAAAACTGTAATATACGTCAAAAATAAAATACTATAATATTATAAAATAATTAATATTTAAAAAGATTAATAGATTTACAGAACAATGAAAATAAATATTCTCTCAAACAAAATAACTTTACAGAACAATTATAATTTTTATTATTATATTAGAATTTGTGTTATAAATGTTGACCGGTGCTTAAATTTTCTCATCCTCATCCTCGTTTCACTTGCTAATCTTCATGAATGTATGTCATTTGTAAATAGTTTACGTTTCGGCGTTTTGCCCATCATTAATTACCAATGTTGTATATATATTATCCTCCATAGTATTTTTGAAATGGTTTTTTTTTTTTCATATATAGGTTTACTTAAAGATGACAAGCCATTGACAAATCCGTTCACAGGAGAAAGGACAGGACACCCACCATGCAAACCAGGAAAAAAAAATTATTTGGTCTGCACCCACAATCTAGCCATTGATAATATACAAAATGTCAGAGACTGTTGGTTCCTTTGCCCAAAACGCTAATTAACTCAACACCTCCTTTTCAAGGATTTATAAAATTTGAAGACCTTTTTATGCACCAATTTTTTTTTCTTTTATATATAAATAGTAAATATTCATGTTATTGTTGTAAACTTAGAGTACACGGTCCATACACGGCCCATTTACGTCCAAGTCCATAAGATTTATATACCAATTCTTATTCTTATTAATCCAATCGAATGTTATATATATATAGGAAGGGACAAAGCTCAAATACATTAGGACTACTAAACCGACTTAGACTAAGAGAAGGTGGCAGATGGGCCTTATGGGCTTGGACGTACATGGGCCGTGTATGGGCCGTGTATGGGCCGTGTATGGGTAGGTTATGGAAATCCACCATCCGTGTTTTACAACACTCCCCCTTAGATGACATAACTGTGCAAATGCTAAGGGATCTCTGTAATGCGCTTGGGGGTGCTGTCTCATTAAAACCTTACCAGGAAAACCCATTGGGACAAAACCATGGTGAAGGAAAAAGAGTACAGCACGCATTACTCCCCATGTTCCAAGCATCCCTAAAAGTCCTTAAGCCTCCGCATTCCAATCTGGTGTGTGAGCTTCTTGAATGTCGATGTCGGTAATGACTTGGTGAAGAGATCGGTTGAATTGTCGCAAGACGGAACTTGTACCACTTGAACTTCTCCGGCCTTTTGTAGTTCATGTGTGAAGAAGAACTTCAGTAAAATGTGCTTCGTCCGATCTCCCTTGATATATCCTTCCTTGAGCTGTGCGATGCAGACCGTATTGTCTTCATAGATAACCGTTGATTCCTTATCGTCGGCCATGCCACAATCTGTCCTGATATGTTGAGTCATCAACCTCAACCATACACACTCACAGCTGGCTTCATGCATAGCTAAGATTTCCGCATGATTAGATGATGTGGCCGCAATGGTTTGCTTCATAGAACGCCACGAAATAGTTGTACCACCGTGTGTAAACACATAGCCAGTTTGAGACCTAGCATTATGTGGATCCAATAGGTAACCTGCATCAGCAAAACCAACTAAACATTCTTTGTTATAGTTAGTATAATATAAACCCAAATCAAGCGTCCCTTTTAGGTAACGCAACACATGTTTGATACCGTTCCACTGCCTTTGGGTCAAACAAGAACTAAATCTTGCTAGGAGGTTCACGGCAAAACATATGTCTGGTCTAGTTTGGCTAGCCAAGAACATTAACGCTCCTATAGCACTGAGGTATGGCACTTCAAGACCGAGAACTTCTTCATCGTCCTTCCTTGGACCAAATGGATCATTATCCAAATTTAAACTCCTCACAACCATTGGGCTAGGCAATGGGTGAGCTTGGTCCATATTAAACCTATTGAGTATCTTTTCAGTATATGCCATTTGATGCACAAGGATTCCATCATTTATGTACTCAAGCTGCAATCCCAAACAGAATGTAGTCTTGCCTAGGTCTTTCATCCACAGAGGTATTCTTTAGATATTCGGCTGTTTGGGCGATTTTCCCAGAGGTTCCTAGGATATTCAAATCATCCACATATACTGCTATGATTACAAACCCTTTGTTTGCAAACTTCTTTATAAAAATATATGGACTGATGGGATCATTCTTATAGCCTTCTTTAGCTAGGTACTCACTTAGTCTATTGTACCACATACGCCCACTTTGTTTCAGTCCATAAAGGGATTTGTTTAGCCTTATGCAATATTGTTCTCGAGAACCGCTCTTATCTTTGATCTCAATACCCTCTGGTAATCTCATATAAATCTCATTATCCAGTGGAACATATAAATATGCGGTCACAACATCCATTAACCTCAAATCCAGTTTTTCTCTTATAGCCAGACTTATTAGAAATCTAAAAGTCGTTGCATCCATCACAGGGGAGTATGTCTCCTCATAATCTATTTCGGGTCTTTGAGAGAATCCTTGTGCTACAAGTCGTGCCTTATATCGCACGATTTCATTATTCTCATTTCTCTTTCTTACAAAGACCCACTTATGTCCAACTGGCTTTATATTGAAAAGTGTCCTTAAGATCGGACCAAACACATTCCTTTTCTTTAATGAACTTAACTCCACGTCAGTCTCTTCTTTCCATTTTAACCAATCTTTACTTTGAGTGCACTCTAATATAGACGTGGGTTCATGATCCACATTTATTTCAAGTGCTACCTTGTATGCAAATATTTCATCGATGTCGACATCTTTCCGGATCCATTGAATTCCAGACATGATATAATTTATTGAGATCTCATTATTATCAATACCATCAGGACCTTGAGGTTCAGCGTCCCAAACCTCATTTGGTACCTTAGGATTTGCCGCGGCCATGTCTGTAATTTCCTTAACCTCGGTTTGATTTGCACCTTTCTTAGATTTCCGAGGGTTCTTATCTTAGGAACCAATTGGTCTACCACGTTTCAAACGGGCCTTAGACTCTGTAGCAACTTGATTATTGTGTTCCTTTTGAACATCAATACATACTGGTGCATTACAAGCTGGTATGTACGATTTTATTACTCTCTTAGGATCAGCAAAGGAATCTGGCAATTGATTAGCTAGCTTTTGCAAATGTATAATCTTTAGGACCTCTGCCTCACATGCTAGAGTCTGAGGATCTTGCCAATTTAAGGATGTTTGATTCCATGAAATTTCTTTAACCAGCTTGTTTGTCTCTCCACCCAATTTAGTAAAGTCGGTTTCATCAAACTGGCAATCCGCGTATCTAGCCTTAAATAAATCACCTGTAGTTGGCTCTAGATACTTAATAATGGTGGGAGAATCATATCCAACATATATTCTCATCCTCCTTTGAGGTCCCATCTTAGTTCTCTGTGATGGTGCAATCGGTACATATACAACACACCTGTATGTCTTTAGATGGGATATGTCTAGCTCATGACCCGTTAATAATTGGGATGGTGAATATTTATGTTCACTAGATGGCATGATGCGTATAAGCTCAGCTGCATGTAATACTGCGTGTCCCCAAGCAGACACATGAAGCTGCGACCTTATGAGTAATGGTCGAGCAATTAATTGGATCTGTTTAATGAAAGATTCAGATAATCCATTTTGTGTAAGGACATGTGCCACAGGATGTTCCACACTCACCCCCATGGACATACAATATTCATTAAACGCTTGGGATGTAAATTCACCAGCATTGTCTAGACGTATAGTCTTAAGTGGAAAATCTGGAAAGTGTGCTCTTAGTCGTATGAGTTGGGCTAACAATCTAGCAAACGCAAGGTTTCTAGTTGATAATAGACAAACATGCGACCATCTAATTGATGCGTCGATAAGGACCATAAAATATCTAAACGTCCCACAAGGTGGATGACCATAAAATATCTAAACGTTCCACATATATCCCCTTGTATTCTTTCCAGAAATTTTAAAGTCTCTTTAGTGACTTTTACTAGTGATGTCCTTATAATGAGTTTTCCTTGTGCACATGCTACACACGTGAGATTCTTAGGAACAACTCTTCTCTCTTTTAGAGTGTGCCCTTTTGAGTTTATTATCAGCTTACGCATCATGTTAGAACCCGGATGGCCAAGCCGGTCATGCCATAAAGTGAATTGTTCATTGAACATTTTATTCATTGCCAAATTAGCCTCTATCATATTAATCTTAGCATCCTATAAACCAGTGGCTAGTGCGGGTATGGTATCTATGATCTTCTTAGATCCTTGGGTGATTCAGTAATATGTAGGAACTCTTGGTTTCCTTCACCCTTAGTTTAAACATATAGACCATTCAAACGAATGTTTTTAAAACTCAATAAGCTTCTCTTTGAGCTGGGTGAATATAGTGCATCACTTATTTCAAAATATGTGCCATTAGGTAATAAAATATGAGCCTAGTCGTAGTCTTCAATTAGGCTTGCTATACCCGCAATTGCTAATATTGGCATTGTTCTTGTCCTCAGCCATATTTTAATATGGACAAGAATCATGTTTTAGACATAAAGAATAAAACAAACAAATATATATAGAAGGAAATAAAATAATTGAATTTAAACCAAAACTATAATTCAATAAAATCCAAAGTCATAAAACATAGAGAATTAAATAAATAAAAACAACCAATGTTTAATTATCATCTTTTAGGCAATCAGAAGTTTCATAATCCAATTGGTCATCATTCTCATGGTCGAAATCTCCTTCACCATTGAGATGAACCAAGTTAGCTTCTGGATCCTTTTTCAAACTCTCTTGATAGAGATCAATGAGATGCTTAAGTGTCCTGCATGTCTTGGCCCAATGATTCGACATTCCACATCGGTGAAAAACCGATTTAGCCTTATGTTGCGGTTTGAATATTCCGCGGCCTCTACCACGGCCACGACCGAAGTCGGACCGGTTCCCATGGACATAACCACCACGTCCTTTTCCACCACGGCCACGACCATGATGCTTATCTCTATGAACGTAGTTAGACTCTTTGGTCTTCTTGGGCTCTTTATGCTCTTTCTTAGTTATGTCAACCTTGTGAGCCTCTGGTAAGGGGGTAGATCCAGGAGGCCTCACTGCATTGTTCATCAATAATAGCTCATTGTTTTGCTCAGCAAGTAGCAAACAAGAGATGAGGTTTGCATAATGTCTTAAAACCCTTTTCACGATACTGTTGCTGAAGAAGTATGTTAATAGTGTGAAAGGTAGAGAATGTCTTCTCTAGCAAGTCCTCCTCAGTAACCTCCTTACCACATAATTTCAATATAAAGACTATCTTAAATAGCTCTGAATTATACTCATCCATGGATTTAAAATCCTGGATCCTTAGGTTTTTCCAATCAAATTGAGCCTTTGGTAGGAGCACCATCTTTTGGTGTCCATATCTGTTTTTCAACTCTGTCCAAAGCTCAAGAGGATCTTCTATGGTAAGGTACTGGTTCTTGAGACTCTCAGCAAGATGACGGCGTATATGTAATATTGCCTTATATTTATTCTTCTCAGTGCATTCATTATTTTCCTCGATGCATTCGCAAAGATCCTTTGATTTCAGGTTGATCTTAGTGTCCAATGTCCATTGGAGATAGTTGTCTCCAGAAACGTTAAGGGCAGAATATTGGAGATTGTTGAGCTTTGCTATTTACGCAATACAAAACATGCATCCGATCATTAGCATGCGGTATTTAAGACCGAAACATGCATTTATTTTACTCTTAGGCCATGCGGTATATGAGACCGAAACATGCCATCAATTTAAACTTTAGGTCATGCTGTATTTGAGACCGAAACATGCCATGCCTTTATCCATAATTTTCGTGGTTGTTATGCATGAAAAACATTCCTAGATAAATTCTAGTATGAACATGAAATATGCACACAATTTCAGGTTTTAGAAATTTTCTTTTTTCTTTTAAACAGGATAATGACAAAATTTTAAGGAGATAAAATTCTCTAGGATTTCCGATTTTAAGATTTAATTTTAGGGTTTTGATTTTAAACAAACAATCAAGAACAATCGGATTTAAAACTTAGAACAAACAGATTAATATTTTTCTCTTTTCGATTTTGGGTTTCTAGTTCTAAGGTTTTCATGCAACAAGCAAACAATCAATATCAACCAGATTTTAAACATATCATAATCAGATTTAATTGCAAACAATCTAAGCAATCCTAAACCACAACAATCGGATTTTAAAGTTTTAGGGTTTCAAAACTTAGGGTTTTTGTTTGTTGATTGTTTACTTATAGATTTTAGGGTTCCATTTGATTTAAGGACCAGGTTCGATTTATATGTTCTTAAGAAGGTTTGATTATTTTACTTTCCACCGTTTGGAGGTTGACTGGAATTCATCCGTGAGCTAAAGACCTCGGATTTACTTTTAGCTTGATCACGAACCTCGGCCTAGACACAAAGAAGAACCGACCACGAACACAGGTTGCTCACGAACACGAACAGATCTCCGAACAGGAACTAACCACGAACAGGAACTGACCACGAACAGGGATTGATCACGGACTGGAACCGATCGCCGAGCTTGAACGAACAGAGGTTTTGTGCGGCGGCAGTTTTAGGGTTTAGGGATTTTTCTCAGTTGGAGTTTAGGGCAAACTCGTGTTGATAACGTGTTGTAAACTTAGAGAAACTCGAAGGAGGTTTTCTCTTCTTATTCTTATTAATTCAATCGAATGTTACATATATATAGGAAGGGACAAAGCCCAAATACATTAAAACTACTAAACCGACTTAAACTAAAAGGAGGTGGCTGGTAGGTCTTATAGACTTGGACGTACATGAACCGTGTATGAAAATCTATGGATATGTATGGAAATCCACCATCCCTGTTTTACAACAGGTACTACACTAAATAAAATTATACGACCTTAGTATTGCTTCGTATCTTTTAAACTCTTTTATTTATTCTATATTTTATGTTTGTATTACTTAAAAGTGAGCCTAGCTCCGGTAATGATTTTTTGGTGATGGATGAATTTATAAAATCTGCTTCAGTGCCATGTATCAAAATGCTCAAACTGATGCTAATACATTCTTTATTCTACAACAAGAAAATGTCTCGCCGATGCAAGAAATATGAAAAACAAAACAAATCTCGAAATGATCAGAAGACCAATGTTTTTATCAGCTTCTTCGAAGAATGTTTTCTATTTTTCCAGTGAAATCACAACAGATCTAGTTAGCTGCAGCGGCAGCTGGTTTGTTTGCAAATGCGACACCCTTCTCAATGCTAGCTTTCAGTTCTGGTTTAAGAGCTTCTAGTGCTTTCTGCTCGTACTCAGTCAATCCCTGAAGGTCTGACTCAATCACAGCTTCAAGTCCATTCTTCCCAAGCTTGATCCGTGATGCAAAGAAAGGAAGATCAGTAAGAGTCGACTCCACATACGAACACTCGTAGACATCTCCGTCTCCATCAAGAGCACGGAGAGACGACTCGACAAATCTTGCAGCAGCATATGCCATTGACAAAGTAGCTGAACCTGCACCTGCCTTAGCATCCACGACCTCAGTTCCAGCGTTCTGAATCCTAACAGTCAGCTGCTGGATTTCTTCATCGGTAAAGTTGGCAGAGGGCTTGGTTTTTGAAAGAAGAGGCAAAATGGTGATTCCAGCATGTCCACCGATAACAGGAACATCCACATCTATAAGCTTAAGGTTCTTTTTCTGAGAAACAAAAGTGTTAGCCCTCACAACATCCAAGGTAGTGACACCAAAGAGCTTCTTAGGATCATAAACACCTTTCTTTTTCAAGACTTCAGCAGCAATGGGTACCGTGGAGTTAACAGGGTTACTAATAATATGGATGAAAGCATTAGGACAGTTATCAGCAACAGCCTCAACCAGAGATTTCACAATACCAGCATTGATGTTGAAAAGATCATCACGGGTCATACCAGGTTTCCTAGGTACACCAGCAGGGATAACCACAACGTTGACATCTTTCAAACAATCAGCTAACTCAGAAGGTCCAGTGAAATCACGAACTTGAGAAGGAGTGTTACAGTGACTCAAATCAGCAGCAACACCTTTAACATTAGCGATATCGTAAAGATGAAGGGTTGAGACCAACGGAGACATCTTGATGAGAAGTGACAAAGGCTGACCAATACCACCAGCAGCACCAAGGACAGCTACTTTGTAAGAAGCATTGATATTGAATCCGTAAGGCTTCCTGTCAGAGGTTTGAGCTTTGGTCACAGAACCGCGAAGAGTCTTGGTCAAGGAAGAAGAAGAATCAGATCCAGAGATGAGTGAGGTTGATCTAAGACCAGTGAAACTAGGGATTGAGTTAAAGTTCACAGCTTGTGCCCTAGACTGTGGTGTAAAGGAGCTGGCTTTAGAGGAGTAAGAAGATCCAATTGAAAACAAAGAAGCTGATGTTGCTGCTGCTGCTGCCATTGTTTTTGTTCTGTTTTCACAAAAGATAAATAAAAAAAACTTGTTCATACCTAATTAACATATTTACAGGGGAGACAGATCTATCTATAAGCGAATTCAAGCAAATAAATCGAAACCCTAATCGAAGAGAGACGTAAACCAGATCGAATTGAGACATCTCTAAAGGAGAACTCAGCAACTTATACGAACAAAAGATTCAGAGGAACAAATCGTAAGAATCAGAGAATGGATTAACCCAGTTCTAAAAATCAAATCTTTATATTAAAAACGAAAACGAATTGAGAAAGAAACTAACCTTGGAGAAGGCTTCTTGATCTGAAAAACCAAAACGCCAGAGAGAGAGAAGGATTAAAGAATTTGCTCTGTTCGCTGTAGAGCTCAGTGAAAAAGAAGAAGAAGAGAAATGGGATTAGGTGACACGATGAAGGAAACAATCTTTTATTTATTTATTTTTTAAAAAATAGAAATTAAAAATATAATGTAATTAAAAAAAAAAATTGTAGATGCTTCTTTTGGATGTCTCGTTGGATCCGCCAAGAGGTGTCTCCGTGATACGAATATACGATATTCAGTCACTTGACTGTGTCCTTTAGTAGTAGAGTTCGGACGACTGACAGCCAAAACGCTGCGTTAACCTTGTTATTTATTATCCCCACATGCTCTTTTTCTCTCAACTACTTTTTTTCCTAGTTTGATGATACTTTGGACGTCTATGGTGTCCAGGCCCGGCCCACCCCTAAAGCAGCAAAGCATCTGCTTTAGGCCACATAATATATAAAAATAGTTTGGATTATTTAAATAAACAAATTCTTAGCTAAGTTGGTTATGTTGTATGAGAAAATGTACCAGGTCACGGGGTCAAACCTCCAAATCAGTAGTTTTTTTTTATTTTTTTAATTGTTTGTTTCATATGCTTACAATTAATATATTTTATAAAATACTATGTATAAAAAATGCTTTAGGCCTCGGTAATCCTATAACCGGCCATGATGGTATCGGTCGACTCACTATCGTTATTGGTAATTTTGGTTAGTTGATTATTTATTCACAAGTATGCCACAATCGTCAATTTGATTTGATTTGGGTTCCAAAATTAGCCAAATCGTCTTTCTATTGGGTGACGAGGAGATAGTATTTAACTAGGCTAGTCCACTATCCCACGCAAGAGCAATGGACACCAATACTAGCACCATTGTGGACACAATATTTGATCGCCGAAATTGATTACTAGCATTTGATATTTTGATTACTAGTTTGGCCTGAAATCAAATGCTAGTTAAATGCTAATTACTAGTTTGGCCAAACTAGCATTTGATTACTAGTATTTTTCTTTCTATTTTGTAATTGTTGATAGTGTGTAATTTCAGGCCAAACTAGTAATCAAATGCTGGTTATAAGAATCAAGGGAGATGATCAAGAAACAATGAGTAAACCTGACACAACCAAAAGTATAGAAACAAATACAGTGAACGTTGTAGTGAACAAGTCTGATACAAACACATATTCAGACACAGAAGCAGTGACCAAGCTGGAGCATGTGTAACCAGCTACAGACACATACGCAATGATTCCTCATGAAGAGAATCAGAGAATACTAGCTCATCCAAGACAGCTCAATGTAAAGTCACATGGAATGAAGTGACGTATTGAACCTTGAATCTTATTGAGAAGATCCAAGAAGTGATAGCTCAACCAATCATGCTTTAAGCTCATGAGATCAAGTCTTCCATTAGCAGCTGAGTAAACCTCAAATCACAACAGAGCAGAAAGGAGGTAGCAGCTGCATAATACAATAGAGCAGAAACATGTTTTAGC
>NC_025690.1:11742200-11760669 GCF_000633955.1 Camelina sativa | reverse complement strand
GATGTCTCGTTGGATCCGCCAAGAGGTGTCTCCGTGATACGAATATACGATATTCAGTCACTTGACTGTGTCCTTTAGTAGTAGAGTTCGGACGACTGACAGCCAAAACGCTGCGTTAACCTTGTTATTTATTATCCCCACATGCTCTTTTTCTCTCAACTACTTTTTTTCCTAGTTTGATGATACTTTGGACGTCTATGGTGTCCAGGCCCGGCCCACCCCTAAAGCAGCAAAGCATCTGCTTTAGGCCACATAATATATAAAAATAGTTTGGATTATTTAAATAAACAAATTCTTAGCTAAGTTGGTTATGTTGTATGAGAAAATGTACCAGGTCACGGGGTCAAACCTCCAAATCAGTAGTTTTTTTTTATTTTTTTAATTGTTTGTTTCATATGCTTACAATTAATATATTTTATAAAATACTATGTATAAAAAATGCTTTAGGCCTCGGTAATCCTATAACCGGCCATGATGGTATCGGTCGACTCACTATCGTTATTGGTAATTTTGGTTAGTTGATTATTTATTCACAAGTATGCCACAATCGTCAATTTGATTTGATTTGGGTTCCAAAATTAGCCAAATCGTCTTTCTATTGGGTGACGAGGAGATAGTATTTAACTAGGCTAGTCCACTATCCCACGCAAGAGCAATGGACACCAATACTAGCACCATTGTGGACACAATATTTGATCGCCGAAATTGATTACTAGCATTTGATATTTTGATTACTAGTTTGGCCTGAAATCAAATGCTAGTTAAATGCTAATTACTAGTTTGGCCAAACTAGCATTTGATTACTAGTATTTTTCTTTCTATTTTGTAATTGTTGATAGTGTGTAATTTCAGGCCAAACTAGTAATCAAATGCTGGTTATAAGAATCAAGGGAGATGATCAAGAAACAATGAGTAAACCTGACACAACCAAAAGTATAGAAACAAATACAGTGAACGTTGTAGTGAACAAGTCTGATACAAACACATATTCAGACACAGAAGCAGTGACCAAGCTGGAGCATGTGTAACCAGCTACAGACACATACGCAATGATTCCTCATGAAGAGAATCAGAGAATACTAGCTCATCCAAGACAGCTCAATGTAAAGTCACATGGAATGAAGTGACGTATTGAACCTTGAATCTTATTGAGAAGATCCAAGAAGTGATAGCTCAACCAATCATGCTTTAAGCTCATGAGATCAAGTCTTCCATTAGCAGCTGAGTAAACCTCAAATCACAACAGAGCAGAAAGGAGGTAGCAGCTGCATAATACAATAGAGCAGAAACATGTTTTAGCAGCTGAGTTTACTTGAAGCGCAACGCAGAAGAAAACATAACATAGCTGAAAACAGAGCAGACGTTGTGTAGTGGCTGTGTAGTGCAATAGAGCGGAAAAACTTCAAATTGCAGCAAACAGTGGAGCGGCTGTGTCAGAGGAAAGGCATGTGTTAGGTGCAACAATACAAAGACATGGGTCAAATTGACAAAAAAAGAACAAGCTTTTACCCAAAAGACAAGAGGAAGATTCTTGTGGAACCTAGGGTTTGTGGAGAACTCTAAGAGGTATAAAAGGAAGATGTGGTAACAAGAAGCAGCTTACGCACCCTAGACCTAAAATTGAGAGAAGCACACATGTTGTGTGTGGTGTTGTCCCACCAGCAAGATAGAGAATCTGCTGGTGGTTTTTGTAGAGGTTCACACTCGTCGGAAAAGACAAAGAGTGGTAGTTCCTTAGTTTATGTAGATTAGAGTGGTAGGCACAAGTGTGTGCTAGATACCATTGGCAAATGTGATTTTTGCATTCTAATTCTAGTGAATGATTCTGGACTTGGTCTTGAGGATGTAGGTTATCCCAACCCCATTAACAAATATCTTGTGTCGTTTCTTCTCTATCCTTTCATCTCTCTGTTAAGCATCACACATACATATCTGTCACACAAGTCTGTAAATCTAGCACCCATCTCATTATTTCAAAATGTATGGTGATGGATAAATTAATTTGTGACCTGAAATCTACGTTCATTTGCTCATAAGTCAAACTATTATTTTCTGGTTTAATAAATATACGTTTATGAGTTAGGAGTGGTACGTACGTGGTTGTACGCATTCCGCATTCACAGGTATATTGCCACATTTTTTGGTGGCTGAGTTACCAGAACATGTGAAAATATTGATGGGAAACGAAGAGATAATAAAGACAATACTACAACAAAAATGGTATATGATACATCAATATTTTTTTGGCCTAATTTTTGAAGCCGATTTAAAACGTTAGAACCCCTAATGTGTGTATACATGTGACTATGTGAGCTTATCCCCTTTTTTGGAAAACATTGTCCAAGACTAAAAATACAAATCACGATAGTTCACCTCAGAAGCTTCATCGCTCCGGCTCAACATCTCCATTCCTCAAGGTTCATATCCAATGACGTAGAATCATATCTCAACTTGATTTTGTGGTTTTCTTCATCTCCCATTCTCTTTTTCTCTAATCGCTCAGAAATGTCACTTAGTATGATAAGAGTTTTTTTTTTAGAATTCTATTGTGCTTTAGATCGAATTGCTTGATTTTGACAAGGATTATGAATAAATAATTTAATCATATCGTAAATATCACCAAATTGAAATTAAAGGCTTGTACTGTTGTACATATATATCATCCACATATATCATATGTAGTTTATTAACAGAACAGTAGTGTATAACTGGATTTAACAACTGAACTACATAAAAACTATGCTTTTATCCCTAGAGTATATTGTCTAATCGTCTATATATAGACTCCAATGTTAACTAACTCAATTCATAGTCCCCTTTTTTTGGGTAAATATGTTAAGTTACTTATACATAATAGTAATATGTTAAGTTACTTATACATAATAGTAACCTTATCGATACTATAATTATATTAATTGATTTTTCTTCATTTTTATCGATCAGCAATCGATGACACAGCCTCGCTGATGCGGCAAGTGGCGGTTGTTGGCACCGGAACCTGGATAATCATTTAACTCCATCACCATCCTTTCTTCTACCTCCTCCTTCACGTTCTAATAACATTATTTTGAACAAAACAGAATCTTTAATAAACCTAATTATAACTCTTCAAGAACACATGTACTCTCTATGTATATACATAACTTTAGAACTAACCACATCATGTTGAGGGAGATCAATATGATGAGTGGGTTTTTCCATAAAACTCCAAGGTCCTATATGCATACGAAAAATATAGATAATATAAGTTACAATATATATGATGGGAATATTAATTACGGAAAATAAGATCTAAGAGAGATGATGATCTTACTTGAAGCATGGGAAGGCAAGATGAAGATGTGAGATAGAGACAAGAAGAAGATCACCAGGAGATGGAAGAGAGCTTTGTTGGCCATTTGAAGACGATGATTTAAGACAAAATGTATAGATTAAAACCTTCGTGTTGTTTGTGTGTACTTCTGTCTCTCGTTTTCCCCCGAACTTGTTTTCAGTTTTTGTGTTTGTGGTGGCCTCTCTTATATAGTTCTATATTTCTGTTCTTCCAATTTGCACATTTTTATACTACTAGCATAGTGGGGTGTTAATAACTAAATTAAACTAAGTATGAACCGTTTTTTAATCTAATTTGGAGTGTTAAGTCTTTTGTATCAAAGAACCAAAATGTCTTCTAAACTCTTTAAAAAGGAACAAATACGAAGAAACAAGCTATCGAGGCGGTTTCACTTTACGTCTAGTGCTGTTTTGTTAATTGTTCAAAACATAAAATACTAATTATAAAATTACAGAATGTAAAAATCTGTGTGTGTACTCAGATCTTTCATAAGCAATACACTAATTTTATTGTTTTAAATGTTCATTCAGATGCTCAGATCAGATGGATATTTCATAGTTTTAATTTTATCCGTAACTAGGAATTTTAAATGTTCCAACATAAAACATACAGAATTGATTTAGTCAATGTTGATATTTGGGTTTTTTTGTAGCATTTTCTCCTCGTCTTCGAAGTAAAAACCATTTTTCATGTGTATATATGATCGATAAGAAACTTTGTAGTCGTCGAGCAATGATCGATGTTGGTTAAAGTGGTGGAATTGTGGGAGCCAATGGGCATAACTACTTAATTACGCGTGTCTAGTTACATTAGTCATTAGACAAAATGGGTCGAGTCCAAGGGAAGCTTTGTTTCTTCTGCTTTACAAGTTCACGTTAAATTAAATGGCAATCACTATAATGGAAAATAGCTAAGCACAAACAGTATTTAAAAAAAAGTATTTACAACTTATTGTCATGTTTAGACATGTTTACAAAGTCTACTCATGTATATTAGTAGTCCATTTTGTTACCAAAAAAATATATATATATATATATTAGTAGTCCATTTAAATAATATATATGTAAGTGCAGATATGATACATGCTTGTCAAAGTCATGGCACTAACTCTTAATGATGTTTTTTTCTGATCACTTCACGAATTTGGCTTCTGTAGTGGCTAATACATCATACCGCTTATTCTTAAGTACCTTAATATATACGGTACCATTAGAGAGACAACTTCTTTTTATTATTTTTAGCATAAATCATAAGTTAGATATACTCATATACTTCGCGATCCACTAAATGAAGCCTAGCTTTATGGCCATATGCATGCACTGCTTTTTCTGCAAAATGTCAAAAATATATATATCACCATATCGAAAAGTTTATTAGCACAATTGCAATGCGTTTGTGTTTGTGTTCTTGGAAGGTTTCCCTTTCTGTATTTTAAGTCAACAAGAAAAATTATAAAAATACACTAGTGGGAAACTTCACACCTTCTCAATGTGATCACCAATATAATATTACTAATCATTTCATATCATTTTCTTAATTGACATTAGCTCAGGAAATGCATTTTAAGAAACCAGTAGAAAGGGATATTTTTTACTTTTGAGTCTTGAGGAAAGCTCCTCGATCGTTAGAGAACAACACTTAGAAAGTTAGAATATTAGATCGTCTTAAGTGGACGAATGGTTCTACTTTCATTAATAACTTCTGAAAAAAAAATCAACTGCTTTTGGTACGAATTTGGTTAAATTGCAGCTCAAACAACTCATATCTGTTAAAATTAGTATGAGATAATCTTTAAACTTAAGAATTACTAAAAATTATTCAAGCGTTTTTAGTAATTTCGAAATGTAAAAAAAAAGTAAGAAAACTTCAATTGTTATGCAATTTAATATGTAACTAGGTGATACTCGTGCTACAGCACGGGATGACACATATTGTAATTAATTTATGTATATTTTGAATGCATAAAATATTTTGATTTTTGTGTTGTTTATAATTTCGAAATTTTAAATAGTGTTGAGTAGTATATTTGGTTTACTTACATAGTAAATGTTAAAACATATTTAGATAAGTACGTTGTTTAGACATCGTAAATCCTTTACATGGTAACAAATATACAATGATCGTTTTGAATTTTTGATAGCGATATGCTTAAAGATATTAAATCCAAATATCAGATTTAAATTTAGTTTTAGTTTGGACAATTTCATGTATATAACCTACGCGTAACTATTTTAGAATGACAAAGACATCTCATCACATCCCGTCCTGTCCCATCCTGTTTCATGTCGTCCCTACCCCTAAAAAATTTTATGTCCCATAACTATTCGCTTTTAAAAAATTAACAATTAGAAAAAATTTATCGTCCAAAATTTTTGGGTATGAACATAACTAAAATTTGTGTTTTCTCACATTTTTTTACATAAAATTTATTTCCTTCTGCAATAGAATATTTGTTCATAGTAAATTAAGGGAAACTTCCCAAAAAAACACCAACTATTTAATATTTGCCAGAAAAAAAACATGAACTTTTTTCGTTGCTAGAAAAATACGCAAAATATTTTTTAGTTAATAAAAAATACATGAACTATTATCTTTTTCCAATTTCTCCTCATCTTTGTTACGACTGTTAACGGCATTGTGACGACGTTACTATTTTTTAAAAAAATTCCAGAAAAAAACACAAACTATTTATTTTGCCAGAAAAATACATGAACTTTTTTTTTCTTTGCTGAAAAATACATAATTTTCCATTTCTTATTTTTTCATTAACAATGTTAGAGATTAAAACTCATAATTTTCTCTGTTCTCTTGAACTTCATACAAGTTTTCACTACTATTTAGGATAACTAAATTCAAGAACAAAACTACACAATTAAATTACTTGACTCCAAATTTCTCAATTAGTGTTGTTTTTGGATTTATACGGACTTTACAAATTTTGAAACTTCATTAATACTTAAACTGTAAAATTTCATGAGATCTCCACCTTTGTATACCTTTCATACTCCATCTGCGTCTGAGATAAGGTTAACAAATATATGATCATTGTTGTTGGCACCTACTCCATATGTGCCTGAGATAGGATGGTTTTCAGGAGGTGAAGATGAAGAATGTCTTTTATTTGATTTACAAAGGTGGAGATCTCATGCAATTTTACAGTTTAAGTGTTGATTAATCTAATTGTGTATTTTTGTTCTTGAATTTATTTATCCTAAACAGTAGTGTAAACTTCATACTTGTATGAAGTTCAAGAGAGCAGAGAAAATTATGAGTTATGATCTATAACATTGTTAATGGCAAAATAAGAAATGGAAAATTATATATTTTACAGCCAAAGAAAAAAAAGTTTATTTATTTTTCTGGCAAAAATAAATAGTTTGTGTTTTTTTCTGGAACTTTTTTAAAAAAATAGTAACACCGTCACAATGCCATTAACGGTCGTAACGGAGACGAAGAGAAATTGGAAAAAGATAATAGTTCATATATTTTTCATCAACTAAAAAATATTCTGTGTATTTTTTTTGCAACAGAAAAAGTTCATGTTTTTTTCTGGCAAATATTAAATAGTTTGGTGTTTTTTTGGGAATTTTCCCAGTAAATAAATTAAAAACTTACTTATTAATATTATATTTTGCATAAATATATAGTGATACAATATAGTCAACCAATTGTAATTATTGAATTTTAGAGTTTTAAATACTTATTTTAGGGTAATTACTATTTAGAAATACAAATACAAATTGAAATTTCTTTGCTGCTTTTTTGTTTTTTAAAAATGAATTTTTTATAATTTTTCTTAAACAACAAATGTAATCCATAAAATAGTTTATTTTCATAAACATATGTTATTTTTATTTATGATTACAATATATATTAGTTACATAAGATCTTTTTAAAGATATTTCTTGTATATCTTGTGTTTTAGAGAGTATATTTACAAATAAGTTGATTTAGATATATTTTATATATCTATTAAAATAAATTTGAATTGATTTTTATTAATTTCACATATCTTATATATTAATTAAATTTATATTATTAAGGTTATAATGAATACTTTACTATTTTAAAATACATTTTAAATTAATTTAATCTTTATTTTAGTTTTTATTTTTGTTTTTTAAAAGTAAACTGTATTTATTTATTTGTTCCTAAAACTGTGAAGAAAAATATGCAAAAATATAAACTATATTTTTTTTTTCTTTTTTTTTTTGTTTTTTCCTAAAATAGTTATAAAGAATCAGATATTTAGATTTGATTTATTATGTATTTAAATGTTTTCTTTATTTAATTCTGATGTATATGTTTTCCTTAATTAAATATTCTAACCGATTAAGATTCAGACAAGATTATCGTTACATAATAAATAGATTGTTAGAGAAAATCGGGTCATTAACTGGATATTAAATAATTCGTGGGTATCTGATTTAATTTGAAAGGTTAGAGAATTATATACTAATGTATCTATAATTATTGATTACTAACCATTTTATTTAAAACTATCAAAACAAAATCATGGTCCAAAAGTTGGTCTATGAGTAGTCATGCTTTAATAGTATAGATTAAGTATGTAACTAAAAGAGATATTCGATTAGTTGTTCTTTTTTTTTTCTTTTTTTTTTGCTTATGATGATGTATTATTATTACTACAGTAAAACCTCTATAAATTAATAATGTTGGGACCAAGACATTTTATTAATTTATACTGATATTAATTTATCTATAAATTAATAATTATTATTTTATAGTGTAAATTAATAATTATTAATTTATAGATATATTTTTAATAGTTTAAATTTTTAAAAAATATGAATTGAAATCATTTTAACAAAATAAAATTAGACTTTCAGATGTTCTAAATTTTATGGTATTGGAATTGAATTTGTAATATTTTGAAAACATTATTAACAATAAATTACAAATACAATACACAAATTCACTTATAAACATGACATACATAAATTCAAATTTATGAATAATAATATCAATTGTTGTATTTTAATAGTCAATCAAACTATCAAAATGTAAATGATGTATATCTAGAAACTGAAAACTAAAAAAAAGATATAGCTATCTTTATGACATGTTACAAAATATTTTATATCATTATAGTTTAAAAATACAACATAACAATTATTTTATAGATATGAGATTTAGGAGAAACATACATTATTATATCAACATAATATATATATGTGTAAATTTACATGATTATTAATTTATGATATTATTGGGACCATATTTTATATAGGGATTTCAAAAAAATTATTATCATATTATCTTATCGAATTTTGTTATTTTTAACACTGGCCCGACTTGAAACTAACAAAATTTATTAATTTATAGTGTTTATTAATTTATAGAGTATTAATTTATAGAGGTTTTACTGTATATACGCGTTGAGGTGGAAATAGAANATATAACAATTATTTTATAGATATGAGCTTTAGGAGAAACATACATTATTATATCAACATAATATATATATATATGTGTAAATTTACATGATTATTAATTTCTGATATTATTGGGACCATATTTTACATAGGGATTTCAAAAAAATTATTATCTTATTATCTTATCGAATTTTGTTATTTTTAACACTGACCCGACTTAGGACTAACCAAATTTATTAATTTATAATGTTTATTAATTTATAGAGTATTAATTTATAGAGGTTTTACTGTATTACATTGTACAGTGACTAGTAGAAATTTGAAAGTAGATCCGATTTGAGTTAAAAGAATATTCTGGACTGGTGCCATTTTCACCAAATCACCCAAAGGTCCCAAACAGTGAGCGTAATATGGAGTAGGCTTGAAACTTGAAAGATGTCAAAGAGGAAAGAAAAAAGAATGCTTGTGGCTTTAAATGGGCCCAAACCTGGACCTTCAATGGGCTTTAAGGAAGAGATGGTGTCGAGTTTTGAATACTATGCTCAATGCGGGATTTGGAGCAATTGATCTTACATGACAATTTTTGTTATTCGCTGAAACTATGAGAGGTGGTTTTCAGGATTCAACCTTCTGTCTTTTGATAGAAAGTTAGGGGTTTTGCTTTGTAACAATGAAAAGTTAGATCCTATATACAAACAAAAGTCCTTTTTATACATATAGGCTTTTCTAAGTATATTTAAATTTGCAATGTTGACATAACACTGTAAGAGGGTGTGCCTGATAAAATGCATAAGAGTTCAAAGAGATGGTTGCAACCTTTATTATAACAATTGGCCGCAACTCGCGATATTGATATACGACATTTTTAAGAGATACCTTTTTTTATTTAAATTTTTAGATACATGTTCATCAGTAAGTGAATTAGTATACATGTCAATCTTACAATTGATAAACTAGATATAAAAAGTATTGATAAAAAAAACCCAGTAGAATTATCAGATTAAGCAAGATACAAGAAGAAAATGAAAAGCTAGATATAAGAAAAGGTGTTATTTTTAATGAAACTCCCAAAGAGACGCAGCGTCCACATCTCGCCAGTCGTGCTGTGTAAAGGGGGTTAAACACAAAGATGGGCTTATCTTCACATAAATTATTATCTTGTATATATATTTATAAACAATTTTATATAATAAATAGAAAATGCTATAGATGGAAAGTATAAATGTGTACACTCAGATCAGAAAACAGATTGAGGATAATTAATGAGAAAACAAGTACTGTATGTTATATTTGTTTCAAATAATATATATTTGTGCTCTTATCTAAACAGTTTTTCAAATAACTAACATTTATTCATGTGTACAAAGATTTAGAAATTTTACAGGGTTTCAACAGATTTCTGTGTACGTTGACCAATGAAAACAAAAACACTTGTATTTTATAAATGTTCTTTACGATACTATTTTCCAATATTGATATCTCTTCGCCTTAGAGTTAGAGATCATGAATTATTTTATAATTTTTCCTAATAAACTGTAAAATGAACCAAAAAAAGATGCGATGTCAGAGGAACACGTGAAGGGTTGTGGTTAGATCTTGAGACTTGAGCAAGAGAAAAAGACATGCTTCGATCGATCTTTTTGGGTTGATGAAATCCATGAGCAGGTGTGACAGAATCCAACGTGGCAAAGCACAGACTTTGATTTAGATCCTCCATAGTCCAAATACCTCAACTTGGTTAAATTTGTACAATGTGGCAGTGAGACATACCTACATAACCTTTTTCTTAACAACCAATGGTCTATCGACACGTCACTAAATCTTACCTTTCTTTGCTTTTTTCCTTATCCAACCAAACGTACCAAATCATGCCTTCAATCTCTTTATTAGAGGATTTTGTTTTCCTTTCTGGAAATTATGTGTGAAGAGATTTCTATATTATATTTTCTGTAAAACTAAATTAAGATATATATATAAATAAATTATTTTTAAAAAGTAAAGTATTCTATAGAGAGACTCTAAAGAGATGTAGTTTTAGAGGAGTGATTAATTATATGATTTTAACAGATTTGGAAATCCAAACAAAAATCATGTTATTCAATTAATGAATTTAAAATAATTATAAAAATTATATGTTATTGGTACTATGATTTACATATATTTGTTAAAATTCCATATTATTCATATAATGATTTGTTTTTGGATTTCAAAATCCACATTGTGTTTAAAATGGCTTTTAAAGTGTAATATAAAAGGATTCAAATCCAAGTGTTATTTCAAAATCCTTGTGTTTTGATTTTCATAATTATAATTCTATATGGATTTAAAAATCACTTCTCCAATAACGACTCTACTATTCGTACCATCACAATTAGAATTGTGATACTAGTATGTTATTTTAAATTATTATTGATAAAGGGATAAACTTAACTCAAATATCTGAATACTGATGAAACAACCCGATTCGTTTTTTTTAATAATAGTTATATATGATTAAGCATCTTATACTACTTAATTAAATCAACCAAACCACAATTTATCATTAAACCATCAACAACCAATATGCACATCGGAAACACACCAACAATACAAAACCAACATATCATCAATACAACCTAGCATAACTCTATCTAAGTTCCAACGTCAACAACATAACCATAACACAATAACCGAGACCCTAGATCATCCTCCTCCTCATCTCCATGATCCCATGTCGTATACATGCACACCACAAACAACAATTGAGATGCGTAAGTATTATCACAAATACTTAGTGAGACAATCCTCTCATCAACTAGGCTATACACACAAGCAACTGAGACACCAATGTTTAACAAATAACAAACAAAATACAACAAACCAGAAAAACAAGCATCATCCGCCTTGTATCGACCGACACTGGCCCTTGGTGTCGATTGACAGCAACTCCGTAGACACGTTCTGCTCAAAGCCGAAAGTCGAAGAACCGTTTTCCATCTCTTCCAAATCGTCTGAATCTCACCCAAAAGCCCTGAAAACTCATGGGAAACACAACCCAACCAAAAACATACAAGAAAGCACCACAAACAGCCATAGATTTAAACAAACAAAGGATTCTCAGGTTTAGATCACCCATGGTCATGCAAGTTTCTGACCCAAAATGACGAATCCAACACCTCAGAAGGCTTCTCCTTCGCTCCTAGCACAAGATATCCACTCCACAGGAACAAATCTCTCAAACAAGCCAAGAATCACTACAATCTTTCAAGAACACTCTCTCTTCTCTATTTTTCTCTCTGAAAGCGGCGACAAAACAACCCACCCTCGACTTAAGTCAATTTCTTTCCCTTAAATACTCGGTATGGAGATTCCAGTTAAACCAAACCAACCCAAATCAACAAAACAAATCAATCTGGTCGAACCAGAAATTTCTAGTGTCGATCGAAACTACTCTTGGTGTCGATCGAAACTACTCTTGGTGTCGATCGACACTCATCCCCAAAATCCCTAATTTGGTTCACGGATGTTACAACTGATCTTTGTATGATGTTGATGTATTGCTTAAACAAAAAATTCTCTTATATCAACGACATCTATCCATTGGTTTGAAAAGAACAAAATATTAACAAATCACAATATATAACAAACTAACAAATGAGGGAAGAAAAAAAAACACATAGAGATATACCTTTGTCTGGGACATGATGAAGAAATTTGTATCAATTATATATTTTGGAGAAGGAGGATCTTGACCCATAAGATCATATTCCTTGAGCAACCTTGGCACATCAGATCTGCGTAAGTCAAGACCAATTGACACTCTATTGTCGAGGATATCGCTGACCTCACTGTCTAATTTTTTTTTAATTTATATTTATCTAGAGACTTGATATCCATAAGTAGAATGGTTGACTGGATTGTAAAACCTTTTGTTTCTAGCGTCTTAGGAGAGATAAGCAATGCACTGGAATACAATATCAATTCTCCAAATTTATGTTCTTTGAATTCTTTGATGTTATAACATACTTTTGAACTCTGTTTTACCATGTTGAAATGCTTTTATTTTTATTTTCTATTAGATATAATGTCTCCCTAAAAAGTTGTCTCCATTGTTGAAAAAATCTTGCATTTAAATATATATGATGATCATGTGTAAATCAATTGAAGTGGAAGATTCTGTTTGTTATCTAGTAGAAAGCTTGTAATCAAAATATTCTTTTGTTAGTTATGTTTAAAACCCCATATTTATGATTTTGTGTTATGGGTTTTCAAAAAAACTTAATTTATATAATAAGATTACTTAATTTTTTTACAAAGGTTTATCTTGTATATTTGTAATCCCATATATATCAAAAACACTTTTGGACAAAAAAAAAACTATTGATACAAATAAAGTTAGAAATTATTACTAGGGACTTATTATTATTATTAGGGTGAATTAGTTGTATAACCAAAATCAATAATATAATTAAGAATATAGCACTATAATTGAAGAAATTTGAAGAATAGGATGAAAGGCATCCACAATTACTATTTTAGTGTTTTAAAGATAGGAATGATGGTGGTGATCGACGATGGTGACCAGAGGTCGGCGACCGGCAATGGTGGCTGGAGACCAGAGTCCGGCAGTGGTGGTCGGATTCCGGCGGCAGTGGCTGGAGTCCAGCGGCGATGGCCAGAGTCCGGCGGCGGTGGTCGGAGAGGTGATGGTCACCGGCGGTCCGGAAGTAGTGACAGAGGTAGGGAATGATGGTTGTAAAGGGTGGGAATAGTAGTGATAGGGGGTGGGGATAGTGATAGTGGATGGTGATGATAATGATAAAATAGTATATATTGTAGTTTATATAGAGTATATTACTTATTGAAATATAGTTTTTTTGTCGGTGATAGAATGCAATTCCTTTTATTATTATTATTATTATACAATAAATATATATTTTTTGAAAAAGAACCCGACAACCCGATCCGGTAGTAATGAGGGAAAAAGAAAATATCGGAGGCCACATAAACTCGTGGCTGAGAATACAAATGTGATGCTGACGTGTTACCCTCCTTCTCTTTTATACGGATTCTCCCCTTAATCCCTAATTTTCATATCTATTCACACACACTCCTCCCAAACTAAATCTCCCCCAACAACAAAAAAAAAAAAAAAAAAAAANACTAAAGTTTGTTCTCTCTCGCTCTATCTAAAACTCTCAGTTTCCCTTCACACATATTAGACCATAGGTCCATAGTAAAATATATATATATATATATATACAGTATGGGTGAATTGGTATACATATTTTGTTATGGTTCATAATAGTAAATTTATTTAGTTGTCATGTTAAACAACAACAATATTTCTAATTTACTAAGGAATAGGAAAGAACTAAAAACTAGTAAAAACAATTTAACAGTTTTTACGGATCACCATAAGAGACATGCGCTAATAATTACATACAACTTATCTATATAATAAACCAACTGTATGTCAGGATTTCAAATTCCAACCATAAAAAAAAACTCAAAAAAAAAAAAAAAAAAAAAAAAAAAAAAAAAAAAATTGACTAGTGACTAGTGAGATTACACGAAGCCTTCTCGCGCCTTTGCTTTTTTGGTTGAGGAAAAAAAAAAAATGATGATGGAAAGTAGAGATCCAGCTATTAAGCTCTTCGGTACGAAAATCCCTTTCCCGGCGGTTGTTCAGTTGCCGGTGACTGTGGATGAGGAGGAGGAAGAAGATGATTGGAGCTGCGGAGATGGAGGAGAGGATAAGTCAGAATATAATAAGGTATTATTGATTGAGAAAATTGGAATTTTGTTGACCTAAAAAAAATAAATGCGATTTAATTAGTTTTGTAGCAGTAACTTACTTAACTAGTGATTGAATTCGTAACTGAAACCTTTAATCACAGACAACTCTTTGTGTTGTGTTTTTAAATAATGATCTCCGGATCTACGAATCTTATTAAAAGCAAAGTTCTAATCTTGTTTAGTCTTTTTAAGACACATATCACTAGTTCCTTTAGTTCTTTTGAAGATTAATTGTTTGATTAAGATTATTTTTAGTTCTTAATTTAGTGTTTTATTGCATCTCAGGTAACTCGAGAGTTATCAGATAATAAGAAGAACAAGAACTGTAACGACAAAAGTCTAAACAGTTCGAATGAATCCAAACCCGAAACAGGGGACAAAGAGGATACGACTCCAACGGATCAGATAGAGAGCAGCGACTCGCCTGAGGAGCAGACCACAGCTGACGGTAAAACCCTGAAGAAACCTACCAAGATTCTCCCCTGTCCGAGATGCAAAAGCATGGAGACCAAGTTCTGTTATTACAACAACTACAACATAAACCAGCCTCGTCATTTCTGCAAGGCTTGTCAGAGATATTGGACAGCTGGAGGGACTATGAGGAACGTTCCCGTTGGTGCAGGTCGTCGTAAGAACAAAAGCTCCTCGTCGTCTCATTACCGTCACGTCACTATCACCGAGGCTCTTGAAGCTGCGAGGCTCGATCCGGGCTTGCAGGCAAACACAAGGGTCTTGAGTTTTGGTTTAGATGCTCGTCAACAGCATGCTGCTCCTATGACGCCCGTGATGAAGCTACAAGGAAACCAGAAGGTCTCGAACGGAGCTCAAAACGGGTTTCATGGTGTACCGGATCAGAGGCTTGTGGCTCGTCGGGTAGAGAATGGAGATGATTGCTCAAGTGGCTCCTCTGTGACCACCTCTAACAACCACTCAGTGGATGAATCAAGAGCACAAGGCTGCAGAGTTGTTGAGCCACAAATGAACAACATCAACAATAATAGTATGAATGGTTATGCTTGCATCCCAGGTGTACCATGGCCTTACACGTGGAACCCAGCGTTGCCCCCACCAGGTTTTTACCCGCCTCCAGGGTATCCAATGCCGTTTTACCCTTACTGGACCATCCCAATGCTTTCACCGCATCAAACCGCATCCCCTGTGAGCCAAAAAGGCTCAAACACGAACTCTCCTACTCTCGGAAAGCATCCGAGAGATGAAGAATCCGCAAGATTGGACAACGAAACAGAGCGAAAACAGAGGAACGGGTGCGTTCTGGTCCCGAAAACGTTGAGAATAGACGATCCTAACGAAGCAGCAAAGAGCTCGATATGGACAACATTGGGAATCAAGAACGAGAGGATGAGCAAAGGCGGTGGTATGTTCGAAGGGTTTGATCATAAGGCGAAGATGAAGAATAACAACGACAACAAAGCCGAGAACTCCCCTGTTCGTTCTGCTAACCCTGCTGCTCTATCAAGATCACATAATTTCCATGAACGGAACTAGAGTTTATTATACATGTATGCAAGTATGTATATATGTATGATTGATTGTAATGTATAGATATTGGAGAGTGATGAGTTTTTGAGAATCAAACTCTTTTCTTCTTCCTCGTCACCTTATTATTCCTTCAGATGTTTTTGTACACTATTTATTTGCTTTCTATCTTTCATTTGTCAAAAGTGTAAGAAAGATAATAGTAATGGCTAAAAAGTTGGTGTTGGCCGTTGTTGCGTTGGCATTTCAACCGACACTCTTCTGACTCTTCTTTACAACTTCTTGTCTTGTGAAGTCCTTCAATCAATACTCCAAAAAAATAAAATAGTTGATGGTAAAATAAATAATGCTCTAATGACTGATTTCAAAAAAACGTTAATTGTTATCTCTTTTGTCTTTACATATGTTGGTGATTAAAATCTTTGTGTTATAGTTTCTGTTTATCTAGTAATTATTTTTATGGCACATTCTCAAATCTCAATAGTATATAATATTAGATTGTGGGCTTCCAATTCAAAACCAATTAGCAAAAGAGTGTAAAAGTCCATATATCTTATATATTATCAGGATCCTTGTCCAGCTTCCGATGTGGGATATTATATCCTTAATACGCTCTCTCGAAATGATGGCTCTTCTAGCCATAGATTTCGGTATTTTCGGGCAAGGATCGGTGGACTAAATTTGGGTCAGACCGATGGATCGGGCTGGGCAATGTGTGGATCGGGTTCTGATACCATATTAGATTGTGGGCTTTCAACTCAACCAATTGGCAAACAGTATAGAAGCTCATATATCTTATATACTGTCAGGATCCTTGTCCAGCTTCCGATGTAGGATATTATATCCCTAATATATAAAACTAAGAAAAGTTCTTAATTTGCTTTGGTTTTTAATAGAGATACATTTTAAAATCTCTTAAGTATAATTTATAAATATTGAAACTAATAACTTATATCTTAATCAACTAAGAAATAATTGTGTATTATATTTAATTAATATTGTACTATTAAAATTTATGATCATTTTATTTGTTCATTTTATGCAAAAAAAAAATAATCAAAATTATGAAGTTATAAGAAAGATAAAGAAATCCATTAAGGTTAAAAGTTTGATTTCTAATTTTTTTCTACAAAGATATATATAAATAATCCCTTCAGATTTTTAGATGAAAAAAATACAGTATTATGAAGAAACTTGGTTGGTCCCATTCCACGTACAGACAATCAGAATTTAATGTGTTGAAAAGGTTCTTTTTATTTGTATGTTTTTTTTTTATATTGATGCCGAAAAAGATTGGCCACTATATGTTTTTTTCCAGTTTATATTTTATTATTTTGGTCTGTGTCTTCGAAAGCAACTTAGATATTTTAGAGTGCCTAAACAGTTATTAGCCACACATTTTATTTATTTTATTTATTTCTTTCTTCTATTTTACACCATTGCACACAATTACATTAAAAAGTATGTCAAGTTGCTTTTTTCCTTTTTTATATAATACTGTTCTTTTCTGCCTTTTTTTCATTTTGTGGCAAAGCTATTTTTGTTCCTTTTTCATGTTTTTCCCCTACCTTGCATTAACATTAATTGCTTTTTTTATTATACAATATGTAAAGTATATTATGATGAATTGAGTGAGATTTTTCTTCTTGTGTTTCTTTTCCATCACACAAAGGCCTTTTCAAAAAGTTGAAGAAATAAGTTTGACACCAAATTAAACATTGACTCATGCCAAACGCGTTTCAACCGCAAACGCACTACTATCATTGATTGAAGACACTAAGATATTGGCCTACCAAAAGTTAAGAGGGTTTGGAAAATTAATAGAAGACTGATACAAAATATCTACTTCCGGTTCTCATATGGTTCCAAATATGAGACAACTACGTCGTTAATATGTTTACACCAATATAACAAAAAAATTAGGAAGTCCTTTCTGTTTTCTGTTGTTTTCTCATAACAATAAAATAAAATGGAAGTATTTCAAGTAAAAGGAAACAACTAACTAAAATTAGGCCTAGTTAAATCTTCTGAACTGCTTTCGCCTTTATATTTAGTCATTTAATCATCTAAGTGTAAACGCTATTTTACTAGTTTGGCCCTTACTCAACTACTTTGTTTGGCTATCTAACATTAGTTACTATGATATGATAAATTTTGGAAAGAAAATGAAGATATGATGCCTCTTGCTTTCTTTATAATTCAGCATATATGTAAATTAGCTATAAACCAAAGGCATTTATTGGATTTAGTTGGGTTAATTGGATTTGTACATTCGATTTGTAATGTGAATAGCCATCATCATCTTGTATGAGTGTATCATTACCATTAACCAAATTCGATAGGACATAAATATATAAGAAGAAGATAAACACTTCTTACAGAATATGATTTTTTCCCCCTCATCATAATGATTTTTTTGAGGAGAGACTGAGATAGAGGGGGGGGGGGGGGAGTAAAGTGAAAA
>NC_025690.1:11725188-11742108 GCF_000633955.1 Camelina sativa | reverse complement strand
AAGTTTTGACTTTTGATAATGATCAAAGTAAACCACTTCAAGAATTTGGAGTTAGAGTCAACCCTCCACTTAAACTTTTTTTTTTTAAAAAAACCTCATCTCTTAATGAATCCACTTCAAAGAAAGCCACGGTATTTTCCTATCTATACATTCGCATAGTTTGTAAATTTTAATTATCTACGTCCTTTTCTTTTTACTTTTCTTTGTAAATTAAAATTTACAGCTGAATTTTATGTAAGAAAGTATGTTTAGTTTTTCGTCAAACATATAGGGATCTTATAAATTTTTGGTTAATTTGCGGTCGAACTTAATTTGGTAATATTTGTTTGTTAAATCATTTAATTGACACGCTGGTCCACCAGAAAAAATGTGAAAAGTTACTCTTGCCAGAAGGTTTGGACCATAAAAGTTTGTGGTAACCAAAACGAATAGTGCTCTCACCACAAAATCAAATTATCCATTAGCTATGCTTTTAATTCGAAATATACTTTTGAGTCAATCCAACAAAAAAAAATGATTGCAAACAAAACAACAAAATATTGTATACCCATTCAAAACAACACAAATCACAAATAGTCATATGTTTATATACACATACATATTAAATGATAGTATGATACTATCCAATTATAATTTTCCGATCAAAAGTACTTGTTGTTTTCCATGATATATATCTCTACACAAAATTCACTATTAGTTAGAACTTAGAAATGTATTTTATTTATTATTATTGTAATTTAACAACAACACACATAAAAAGGGAAAAAACTAAAAATCGAGCAAGAGACAATGAGTGGCAAGAAAACTTTTGTGAGTAGATTTTCCAACACAAGAAAAAAAAAAACAAAAAAAAGACTTTCCCACAAAGGAAGGCATCTTCTATGATCTTGACACGTGTAATCAACTTTAGATTCTCTGAGCAAAGGACCTGACACGCCTCCCTAAAGATAAGCAAATTAAAAAGGACAAGAAAAAGAGATGTCTTTTTTGACTTTTGTCTTTTTCTTTTTTTTCTTTTTAATGCTTCAGGTAAAAAAAGTAACATGTAAATGTACTTATCGTCTATGAATTTATTTTAATTTATCTGTTTGTTGCTCAGATTTTTTATTTTACCAAATCGGAAGAAGGAACAATACAATACAGAATACACTATAGTCCGAACGTGAAAGAAGAAAAAACACAAGTTGGAAAAAGAAATTAGAATTTATTTTCTAGATTAATAAAAAGAAAGGGAGAAAAAGTGAGATTCTGGAAGATAAAAAGATTACTTTTAACATTTCCATTTGAATATTTTTGATCATGGGACGTAGCAATATAATAACCTACAAAGAATTACAAAATTACAAGTAAAGGCATTATTATGTGAAAAATACAATAGATAAAGCTAAAATAGAAAGAAGCATGAGCACTAAATGAACTAATGTTACATAGTACACAATATTTGAGAGATAACGAGTACACAAGTAACTGACTCAGATCAGAACTGACAAAATCTGCAGAATCTTGTCCGAGGCAATTATATTGAGAAAGTTTATCATCTTCGTTTTCCATCAATAGATCATTGAATCCTGCATCCACTAGACTCAGGTGCGCGCTGTACATTCCCGTAAGCTGTTAGCTCAAGGAGATCCATATCCCTGCCTACAATTTTTTTGCAAAGAACAGTTTAGGATCAAACTCAGTTATAGTTTAATTTATAGAGTGACAACTGACAAGCGTATGGAATTGAAAGATACTGCAGGCTTACCAGCAACTCGGCAATAAGAACTCCTCTGGATAAGCTCGGCTCGAGAAATATCGGTTTTATTTCCCTTTGATCGATTTACCTTTGCCTTAAACGTAGAAACAAAACAAACTTAGCGACCCAAGAGCTTTGCCCTATTGATTCCAAGGAACAGGAAAAAGCTAAAGCCTAAAAGTGTATGTTTAGTTTGTAGTTTGGGATTGAGGTTAATAAGTAAACCTAAAGAGAATTTGCAAGAGACTGTTTTTTGGAAGATAGGTTGTCTAAGAGTTTCCTCCACTAAGCTAAACACCAGTCATAAGTCAGAAACTCAGAATACAAGACAATAGTGACTATAGGTTGGTTTAAAACACAGATACCTAGTAGACATCTAAAACCTTAAGAGGTATTTATAAGTTTAGTTTAAATTTCCACAGCGTACCTGCAGAACCTGGCAGTTTTCCAGAGTGCTCTTACCGCCCTAAAAGATTGGAAAATGAATTCAATCAGATACTTTAGAAGAAACATGAGCACTAAATGACTATTGTTACATGTAGATGACATCGAGAACAAAGAAGATAGATTCATCATCAATTCAAATAAATCTCAGTTTGGAAAATCAGGGTCATAATCAGATCAATCAAACTGAAAGCAGGAAACATGACAATCAAATATTTTAGACACTATTTTTTCCCTTCCGAGAAGTTTCATAAACTCTACTATTGTTGGTTATAGCTTATCAGTATTAATTGTAACACTGACACAGTCCTGATTCTGAAGATGGAATCTTGTAAGTTTTAACTGTAGATTCAAACGATAAATGTGAAACCCTACCAAGTACCAACAATCTTATCTCGAAGTGAATACTGAAAACTTTCAGATACAAGAACTCGTGTTAATTCATCAAATGAGTGTTCTTACGGATACATGTCCTACAAAATGCAACGGAAAAAACTTCAGAAAACAAACAATAGTTCCTATTAGACCATGCTGCAGAACATAATACCCTTTTCACTCTCATTCTTCAACTTAATTGGTGCACTAAATTCTGAAATCCAAACCAGCAATATGCCAATATATAAAAACTGTTAAGTCCTCAAGTTACATTTCCAGCATTCTAACTTCAAACTTTGTTCAATCACCAACATGAGAGCACAAGAGAAGAACTCATTCCCTTATCCCTCAGACCCCAAATCAAGAATATAAATAACACAAATTCAAAAGATTTATTTCACAGTGAACAAAAGCCTTTCAGAAACCATATTAAAATGGCCTAGGAGCAAAATTTCCTGAGATTACAGAACCATCAAAGTCCTACACCAAAATCCCCTATACATTTCACAATGAAAGAGCCCAAAATACTCATTTTCAGCTCAATCCCAAACCCTTAATAACAAGAATTCATAGGCAAAACAAAGTCTCATGAAGTGAGACCTTAGAATAAGTAGATACTCAATCTCACAATGATCAATCACAAATTATAAACTATATTGACATCACCCAAAAGCAAAACTTTCCTTAAACATATCACAAAGTTTGAAGCTTTTTGAACTCAATCCTAAACTCAAACAACCAGAATCCATAGGCCAGAAAACAAAGTATCATGAATCATGAAGTGGAGAGTTGTGAAGGACAAACCTTGGAGTAAGGAACAATGTGATCATAATCATGGCACAAGCAACCAGGACAACCAACGAGTTTCCTAAACACAATGTTCCCTAAATGATCTCTCCTCCAACGCTCAGGATCTCTCCCTTTAATCTTCTCTGCTTTCTCCCAGCATTGCTGCTTCACGCTGTAAGGAAAACTCCTTGGTTCTGGATTCGGGTCATCGTAACCCGACCCGGGGAAAAGACCCATCTCCTCCCGGTCGATTAAAGTGGCCGAAGTTTTCACCTTTCCACCGCGGGCTTCACCGGGACCGGGTCGGGTCTTTGATGGGGAAGAAGAAGAAGAGGATAAGGGTCTGTTTCTGCGTCTGGACGGGTCGGGTTTCATGGCCGAGTGATCCGAATCGGTAGAGAGGTTTTTGTGGTTTAATTTGACGAAGAAAACCAAAAGATTACAGATTCTTCGGGAGATGAGTGTCCTCGTTGGCCAATCCATTCTCCTCTTTATCTCTTTAGGCCCATAAAAAAATACAAATCAATTTATATATATGGGCTCGTACGTAACAGTATTTTGAAGATATTTCGTAATTTTCTTATCAAGCCTCATGTTTATTTTTGTTTTCATCTTTTTGTAAATTAAGATGAAATGTTCTTGTTTTAACCATTTTGGTATTGCACAATGTTTTAGCAATCTACAACTTTTTTTTTTCGTAGTTATTTTGTAGGTTAATAAAACTAATAACAAAATTAGTTTCTAATTTAATAAACTAAATATATAGCAAACGAAAGCTCTGGCTAGAGGTAGATTTAATTTCTTTTCAAATTTATTTCTGTTTAAATTAATTTGTTTGTAAATGAAAGCTCTGGCTAGAGGTAGATTTACAAGTTATTTTAAAAGGTTTTTACAAAATAATTATAAGATTTTTATTAAGTATTTATAAATTATTTATTTACAAGATTTTATACACTTTTGGAAGTAATTAATAATGTTTTTATAAAATTACATACTTAATTGAATATATCTCAAACTTTTACGAGCATTTTTTAATTTTTTTTAAAGAAATGACATTTGATACGAAAATGAACATTTTTTAGATTCTCTCAAACTTAATACATACTTTGGTTTAATGAACAACTCCATAACAAACGATTAAGAAAACTACAACGTGAATTTTATATAAATACTAGGTGATATCCCGTGCTACAGCGAAGAATTAAATATTTTGTTAGTTACTTTTTTTTTGTAATTTGTAGTTTTGTAACGTAGTTTTTTATTTTAACGTATTTTCTTTGTTTATATAGTGTTTATTTGTATATTTGGGGTTATACAGTAATTTGGAAATCTTAATAAAGTAGTTTGTAGAACGGAAACAGATACATCACAATATTGGATAGTAGTTTTATAAGAGAATAGACACTCCGCAATATCGGATAGTAGTTTTGTAAGAGGATAGATACACCGCAATATCGGAAAGTAGTTTTGTAAGAGAAGAAATGCTTGTTTAATTTTAATTTGAGATATTTCAATAGTTAGGAATCCATTGTATTTATAGTGAGATTATGTATATTTATGTTATCATTTAGAAGTTAATATTTAATATATCAAATCTCAGCAAAATTGTAAAAAACCAATTTAATTTATAGTTTGATAAAAATACATGTTTTAACGGGTTTAACTCAAACTTTTTTGTATTTTAAATTTTTTAAGAGTAAAAATATTAATATTACTTAAATATTTTATAGACTTAAATATCTTATAATAGTTTAAACTTTCGACGGAGTTCAAATATTTATAATAATTTAAACATTCTATAAAAATTTAAATATTTATAATCTCTTAAACTTTTTCTAAAAAACGTAAATATATTATAATATGTTTACTTTTTAAAAGCTTAAATATGCTCAAATATAGAACCAAATTAAACTGTTAATTTGGATGCCTAATAAATCAAGCTTCCTGCTCATTTGTACTCAAAACATATTAGTCATATATTTATAGTGATTATGAACCATATTCCAAAATATTTAGTCGATGTGGGATATACAGTACACATTTTCTGTAAATTAGTTTACAACTTTACATATATATAATTTCTGCGTTTTTTATTCTTTCCATCTATACTAATCATAATTAATTACTATAATTTTGTTAAGGAAATATTGAAAAATCTAAACTAAATGATGATTTGTTTTTATTAAATTGTATTAAGTTGATTTGTTGTTTCCGTAAATAAGGATAAAAGCAAATCAAATAAGTTTACATATATATACAATTTCGTATTTAATCTATTGATTATTTTGGAAGCAACAAAGTCACAATCCATAAGTATTAAAAATTTCTCATTATTATTAATATTCGTAATAATTATAGGGATTAAGTATGATAGTAGTTAATATTTGATATTACTGAAGCTATTAAATACTCGGATACCAGTTTCCTTATTTATAGGGACAATACCTCTGTTTGGTTGTGTTAATAATTATTATTGAATCAAACCAAATATACGATCCGAATAGGCGAATAATATTAATCCGTATTACAAACGGATCCGCGTGTAGATTTTTGTTTAATTACCGGGTTAAAGAGGATACGCGTCCCGATCCAGTCGTAATTAAGTGGGCAATTAAGGGGTATAATAGTCATTTATTGAAATCGAAACTATAGGGTAATTTAATTAAATTAAGCGATTCTCTAATCATTTTTAATGAAAAACGTACCAAAACAAAGTCGTGGTCTAATTTGAGTCTAGTGTGTATTTCTGCTTTAGTAGTATAGATATAGCTCTTCGAATCAGTCTACTATAATAGTAATTGTTATTCTAAACCAAAACCTGATCATGGGTTTGAACCGAACCCGAAGAGTCTCAACATTCCACATATCAAAAAGCCAAAAGGGAACTTGGGGTCGGTGAACTGAAAGCAACATGATAATAAATAAATTTAAAGGAAAACGTTACAAGGAAATTGCATGGAAATTTCCATGAACTGGAATCCAAGATAATGAAAGATGCACTCACTCTATTGTTTTGTGTTGTTGTGGTATGATGAGAAGTTGATTACATTTTATATTATTCAATGACCAAGATATAAATATACATAAACATTTGTTTTTTTCTTATACGACAAGATTTATCTACCATGTTTTCCATTTGGTTCAGTCCAAAATTTCAATTTGATTTTGAGATATATATAAATATTAATTTTGTGTGTAGTTTACTTCTAATATTTTGAATCACAAGCATTATATGCATACAAAATAATTTTGAAAGGAAAATACAAACTAATTATTAGTTACAAGCATAATAATAGTATGATATATAATTTTAGTCAAACTATGATTTGATGGTATTTTCTTAGTTTTTCTCTGTTGGTTTGAAATTATAAATAAAATACTTTTGATCAATTGCGGTGAATTTTAAAGTAGCATTTTTCTTTCTCTTTTAAAGAATTTTGGTAAGTTTCTCAACAATTTCCATGGAGACTTTTTCCGCAGACTTTGCGAGTAAGATATGTGTTTGGTCTTCGTACTAAAGTAAGAATTAATGCAACACCGCTTATAAAATAGGACCAACTCAATACATTCATTATCCAAACATTTGAAACCAAAGACAAGAATAGAAAAGCTTCACAGATATTTGTTTATGGTATTCCCCACACATAAATTTAGATTAATATGGAGGATTCGTCTCTTCTTAGCGCAATCTCTCTCCTCACCATTGTCATCTTCTTGTTCATTCTCAATCTCATGATGATTATTCAAGACTTCTCTTCTTATTTTCCCTATCGTTTCCATCTCTTCTTCTCTAATGCCTACATTATCTTCGCCTCACCAAGAAACAATAAGCAGATCAGTACCGAGCCTCCAAAGAAAGTTTTTGTCCCGAACCGAGTAGAAAACAAGACCTCCGTGGAAGAAGCCAAGGCGATAATAGACGACTCAGAAGCTTTATACGAACATTTGATAGAAGAAGGAGAAGAGTACTTGTTTGAGAAGAATGAGATGATGAGTAAGGAGTTAGTGAAGGAGGTGTTTAGGTTATTTGATGAGAATCAAGATGGGTTTATAGATGAAAATGAGTTGAAACATGTGTTGAGTTTGTTAGGATACGATGAGTGTACAAAGATGGAGTGTAGGAAAATGATTAAGGTTTTCGATGAGAATGGAGATGGTAACATTGATTTTTATGAGTTTGTGAAGCTCATAGAGAAGAGCTTTTCGTGAAGTAGAGCTAGATTGGAATAATAATAAAAATTAACTATGTTCTAAATTCTAATTGGTGACTTGTCTAAAATACTTTTTCTTCTTTTTTTCTTTTTTTTTTTTTTTGGTCGTCCTCTAATAAACTTGTTTATGTTGATGTATATAATATAGTCATGCTTCTGTGAATTTCGGAGAAACTGATAATACAAGGAAAAGTATCCTCTACCAGTCCAACTATACAGGAGTTAAGACTATAAAGAGTGGTAGAAGAAAAGGAGTAATTTACTCCGAGTAAATATTAACGAGAATATTCAACATGTAATATCACAAAAAATAACTTTGTGATGCCTTCTGCATGGTGGTGTCCAGTTTGGTTTGGACATAGTCTTATTTTTGCTATAATTTAATGAAAAGGTAATCTATAATGTCTCTGTCAAATTTACAAGAAATATATATATGAACACTGAAGGAACTCAGGAAGAGAGGTTGAAGAACAAGAAGGAATGAAGGATCGAAGTTAATTTCTTCCACATTCTCCTCCTTCTTCTCTTCTTCTTGGGCCTAAAACGGACCTGATATCAACCTTGACAAGCCCATAGACTTTAGACAAATCTGATTCTTTTTAAAAAGTCAATTTAAAATATTTTTACTCGACTTCAGAAAAGTTATTGATATTGTGATTTTGTGACACTCTCCTATCACTTGATGATTAGGAAAAAAATCAGACTCTGGATTTTTTGGTTTCCCATATTGCCAATTCGGTTCCATTTGATTGGTTGACGTGAATCCTCACTTCAGTCTTATATTTTAATCTGAACCATTGACACGTGTACAACAATGGACCCGACACTATCTTGTTCCGACCAATCTCAAAGAACATAAAAATCCTCTTTAAGATACGCTTTGAAGATAAACTGATAAGCCTATATCTCACCTCAAACCCATCTCATCCGTTCAATCAACCACGTCATATAATCCAACGGTACATACTTAATCATTAATCCACAGCCACAAAAACTCATCTTCAGCAAAGTTACAAATCCCCCACCAAGTCTTTATTTCTTCACAATCATCTCTGAACTCATCTTTCAATCTCTCTTGATTCCTACCAATCCCATTCTTCTTATTACAGTAAAGGGTTCTCTGGTCGGATCTTCTGAGACTAGTGATAATGGCAACTGTCACTACTCATGCCTCGGCCTCGATTTTCAGACCTTGCACTACTTCAAAGCCAAGATTCCTCATCGGTTCTTCCGGTAAGTTGAACCGCGACTTGTCGTTTAAAACGATCGGTTCATCCTCCAAAACGTCGTCGTTTAAGGTTGAAGCTAAGAAAGGAGAATGGTTGCCCGGTTTGGCATCGCCTGACTATCTCACCGGCAGGTAAATTTTGCAAACTACTACTGTACATTCAAATATCGGTTTCAAATAACCGGAACCACCTTTGTAATCGATTTGTTACGTTAGATCAATCCGGTACCGGTTTAGTTAATGTACTAATAGGCCTAGCTAGGCCTCGTTAGGTTAGACCGAGTTGGTTCGGTACCAGTTTAGTTGATGTTGGAAGGTATGGTAAATTGCTCACTCACTCTTATATTACCCGTATTGCAGTCTTGCCGGAGACAATGGGTTTGACCCGTTGGGTCTAGCAGAGGATCCAGAGAACTTGAAATGGTTCATCCAGGCAGAGCTGGTCAACGGACGATGGGCCATGCTCGGTGTCGCAGGGATGCTTTTGCCGGAAGTTTTCACCAAGATCGGTGAGTCACCATTTGACATTACCTGAAAAAAATTTGTAATATTTTTTCAAGAACTTAACACAGTGATTGTCAAATCTGTTGGTAGGAATCATAAACGTTCCGGAGTGGTACGATGCTGGGAAAGAGCAGTACTTCGCATCGTCCTCGACATTGTTCGTGATCGAGTTCATATTGTTTCACTACGTTGAGATCAGACGGTGGCAAGACATCAAGAACCCAGGGAGTGTGAACCAAGACCCTATCTTTAAGCAATACAGCTTACCTAAGGGTGAAGTCGGTTACCCTGGTGGAATCTTTAACCCACTTAACTTTGCTCCTACGCTTGAGGCCAAGGAGAAAGAGCTCGCAAACGGTAAGCTTACGAAAAAACTAAATTCGTTATTTTGTCAGGCAAGAATAGCTTAGAGTTAAAAGACTAAAGACCAGTTTGTTTGTTTTGCAGGGAGGTTGGCTATGTTGGCATTCTTGGGGTTTGTGGTTCAACACAATGTGACTGGAAAGGGACCATTTGAGAATCTGTTGCAGCACTTGTCTGATCCATGGCACAACACTATTGTCCAAACCCTCAGCGGCTAAAGATTTAAGACAGACTTATGAATCTCATCTCTCTCTTATCTTCCATCAGTTTCATGTCTGTCAGCGAGTGTGTTTCATCTTAGAGTTCTTGGATTTTGAGCCTGAATTGGTGTTGAATCGTTGTCGCTACATGATTAAATTTAAAATCTTCAATGTACAGAGGAACTAAGTTAATCAACATTGTCGTAGTCCTTAATATTTATATATTCATGTGGTAACAGTGATTTAAGCACAACGTAGAATCCCAATCTCTTAATACATTTGCAACAACAACAAAAAAAAACCTAAAGTTTCGGTAAGCTTCGGTTTCTAGACTTAGACAACAGGTACCAACAAATCATTGGCTACAGATCTTAAAAGACACGTAGTACACACATAGAAGCCGTTTTGATTGAAGAGAGAAGAGTATATACATCATTAGTGCAGTTAAGGATATAAAGCAGGTTACTAGCTCTGTTTTGTTACTGTCCTCTGGACTGTTGAAACACCATCCACGAATTTTGTTCGGAAGAGAACATTGGCATTGTTGAACATTCCTTCTTTCAGTGAAACCACGATGAACTGAAAGAGAAGTCATATCAGAGAGCAGCAATGTTTGAGATATCAATGGATTGATAAGTAGAGCTTTCTGAATCATGGGTATAGCTAGTGAATACAAAATCATAGAAACCCGCAAAATTTTGTGACCTGTGAATGTGGGAAATGAGCTTTTATCATTCTTCCTATGTTCTGCGTGTGGCTGAGATCAAGAGCTGCATCAACCTGATAAAAATAAAGTCATGAGTTCTCTTATGTCTTTTGAGAATGCCATCAAACTTAAAAAAAGGTCCTGTTATCGTGAACATTGTCAAGATCACTGAAAACATGAACTTAACGTTACATATTGAAAATGTAAAGCGAGAGCAATGATTCATAGAAATGTAAACTCGTGATGTACCTCATCTAAGATATAGAGAGGAGCTGGCTTGAAGAGAAGCAATGCTAGGATTAAAGATAGTGCAAGAAGAGATCTTTGCCCTCCACTTAGCTCAGATAAAGACTGTTTCCAAACACTTCCAAAAGCAACACGGACCTCAAGGCCATCAAGGAAATTACCTCCTTCTGGAGCTTCTAGTTTTGCCATGGTGCCAGGTAGTAGACTTGAAAAAATGGAACCAAAATCCCTGATGAGGATCCAAGTGTAAATATCGTAAATCGATCTCACGATGAAGTTAAAAGAAGTGAATCACATGGTTGAACAAGCAAAGAAAACTAAATAAGCGACTCACTGATTAACTTTAACCCATGTAACTTTCAGTGTTTCTTTTTTCTTCTCATCAAGCTCCTCAATCACTTTCTTAATCTTGGATTTATCAGTCTATGAAAAATGAAAAACCACAGTTAGTAAATGCGTGTAAAACTGTTAAAACTAAATCGCACAGACCCTCCAAGTCTTCAACACTAACCTCGATTATATTTTTCTTGGTCATAAGAGCATTATATTCATCTTCTGCTTTCTCAAACATAGCCATGACCTTCTTGTTTACTCTTTTCTCGAGACTTTATAGTTTATACGAGAAATGAATAGCCAGGAAAGGAGAGAAGAGTAATTTCTCAATTAGTTAAAGAGAAGAAACAAGAAAGAAAAAGAAAGCACATTCCATTGATATTGCATTGCATAGGTGTAAATATTATAATACTCAGAAACATACCTTGATTGTTCTGTCTGGAGCCTTTCAAGTTCTTCTCTTGCTTTATAAGGATCACGGGATTCAAAATCATAGTTCGTCCCTTCTTTACCAAAAAGCTGCTTCTCAGATGTTATCCATGTATGCTTCTCAACAAGTTTGTCTACCTTCACAGAACAATTCTTCTGATCCATCTCCATCCTTGTTACCTATGCAGAGTAAAATGTTCGCCCATGAACAGTTACAGTGTGCATTTCTTAAAATGTAGAATTTCAGTAAATACTACTTATCAACTAATAGAGTATACAACATCTTCAATTTTTATTACAGTCGAATTACCAGGAACTCCTAATACTTATATCCACCTCTATCATCCAACATCCAGTCCTACTTCAATATTAATGTCAAAGCAATTAAGTAAACCCAGGACATCTGTCATTAAATAGGGAGAAGAGCGCCGCAAGAATTGAAGAGAGAATATACCTCATTTTCTAACTTCTTTCTGTCAAGCTTCAAGTCACTAATCTTCTGCAGACATTTTTCCTGGTCTACGATAGAACCACTAATCTGTGTATCACATTCCTTCCTCTTTGCATGTATCAACTTGAGCTCAGAGAGAGACTGATCATGATTCTTCTGTATGGCATCCACCTGCAGGGGTATCACATCCACACGTTACTCATGTATTTTTTAATTTTAAAAGACACGAATACAAATAATTGCAGTACCTTGGATCGTTGATTACCCACATCTGAATCCAGAGTGTTAATTTGCTTCTTCAATGAAGCTAGCTGGCTCTCTAAAGATGACTGTTCCTGCAACACTGCTTCTTGCTCCATCACAAGCCTCTCCCTTTCGTTTTCATGACCCTATGAGCAAGAGAAACATATAGCATAAGCTATGAAGCCATTTTAGAAATGTAAAAGGCAAAAAAGTTGGTAAACCAGGTTAAAGAAAAAGATTGTAAAAGTTCAACGGCAGAGTCAAAGACTTTGATGAAAAATCTGGAATACCTTTAGATCTTTTGAGGATGCCTGAATACGAGCTTTGATAGTTTTGATATTCTTTTCTAAGTCCTTGAGTCTTCCTTCTCTGTTCTTATCATGATCTTTGATGGATTTCTCCAGCGTGGAGACAGTATCAGCACAACTTTTGTAAAGATTTTCCTTCTCTGTGATTTGGGATCTCACTTCTCCAGCCTCTTCTTCAAGTTTCTTCACCGCCTCACCAAGCTATATAAGGAAGCGATGTGCCTATTAGCAACGATAGAAGGCAAAAATTCGAATTCGGAAATTTAAGCTAGAAGGATGTAGATAATGGGAGATACGTTGACAAAAAAAAAAGATGCCAAATGGAGATACAAAAACCTTGTGGTGCTCGTTCTGTTCAGCCCTTTTTAGAAACAAGGACATGTCATACATTTTCAGCTCCAACTGTGCTTTCATGTCTGTGAATTTCTTTTGAAGAGGCTGAAGCTCATTGATCTGCAGTTTAAAGAACCAGTAGGGTTTAAAACTTAATTTTACCAAGAAACCCAAAGAGCCAGCCGATAGCAGCATTCTGTAGGAGCCTTCACAACCATATGTGATGTACCAATAAATCCTAGAAAATCAAACATGAAATATAAATATGCTGCAACTAAACATTTGTTTCATTTGAGCCAGAAACAACCAAATTGATCAACTATCTGAGATGACGAGACATCTAAATAAGGTTCAAAGTGTCAGTTTCAGCAGCTCAGATTATATTTTCTTGTAGATCACCAATGAACAAACATGAGCCTCGAGTTCCAATGATCCAGATCTAATTCTAACCTGAAGTACATGACTACATGTATAAGATATGGGTATGTACTTCAAACGGTTTGTCATAAATTATATGATGCCTAGCTCAGCTGCAATAGCATATATATATATATATATATAATTGAAGGAATATACCTTCGCTTCAATTTCCGACAACCTTTTCTGATGTACGTGAAATTTTGCTTCAGCTTCTGCCAGATCATGAAGTTGTCTTAGCAGATCACATCCACCCCTACAACAGAGGAATACGAAATATACAATGTTTTTGGTCAGGTTATAGGCATTGCTGAACCATATCTGTATGAAACCGAGAAGATATTTACAGGTCTAATAGAAAAAATGACATACTTGCGACTTCCACCAGTAAGAAGACCACTTGGCTGAAATACATCACCTTCAAGTGTAACACTTGGAGTTCGAATTTCCCTATTAAATGCTACCTGCCGAACAAGCATTTGAGAGACAAATTAAAGATCTAAAGAAAATTGAGTTGTCTTGCCGTCAAAATATAGGTATCTAATAGTCGAGAAGACAGTAACGAAAATAAGTTATGTCTGATAAATGCATTTACAACCCAGCAACGCAATCAAGTTTTGAGAAACGATAAACATAAGAACCCTTTCTCTCTGGTAGACAACTATATATTATTGATAGGATTTAATTTTTGCCAGAGTCGTATCCCATATTCCCATCCGCTAATATAAAGAGGGAAATCATCATTTGAAATTTTGAGAGAAGATTGAGGCTATGACAATATAACCAAAGGCCCAGCTGAATTTACATGTCAAGTAAGGTTGTTATACAAACAGCTTAGAAATCAAACTACATCCTTAACAAACACAGAGTCAGCACACATGCACTCTAATGTCTGGAAAAATACTTACTTCCTTTGCCGCATCAGTAGTTTTGCAAACAAAAGTGTAACCAAAAACATATTCCATAGCATTCTGCAAAAAATTAGAACATGTCAAACGAAAATAAATAGTCATGAACTCATGGTATCAGCTAATTTTGGTACCGTGAGCAGGCAACCAACCCACCTTTAATTCTTCGCTATAACCAACTAAAGAAAGTGCCAATTCCGCATTACCCTTTCCAATCTAAAAATTAGTAGAGAGTCAGCAAGGAACAAAGAAAAGGGAGTTGAATTTGACAGGAATTAAAAAAAAGATCCACATACCAATCTAACAGTGGCTTGCTGCACTCTAGGTGGAACTAGGTGAGATTGAATTTTGTTGAGAGGAATTATTGTAACTCTCCTCCGAAGATCACCCTTTTGAAGGAGCTCTTTTCCAGTATCTTCTGTGTCTACAACAACATTAAACAACTTCCCACCAGCAGTAACCTGAAAAAAATAGTCACCTTAGAACTCCTATGATCCGACAAAGTATAATGACATGATAATTCCCTACTTACTTCCAAAGCTGTCATTGAGGACTTATCATTCACTTTTATCAGTTTTGCAACCACACCTTTCACCTTTGATCGATCAAAGTTCTTCACAGGATCACGGTATGTAAACTGTACATTTGCTAATTGAGCTGAAAGATCGCTCACTTTGTCTTTCAGCCTTCGCCCAACTTCAAGTTCCAATCCTCGATCCTGAGAGTAAAATTCAGTCACGGATGTATTCTTTGTGCAAACAAAAGAAGAAAATAAAATAATCTAGAAAAAGCATGCTAAATGCTAACCTTCTCCAATGCTTCCATCTGACCCTCTTTATAAGGAAGAGAATCAAGTGCCCTTTTTACACTATCAACATCATTTTTTCTAGCATCAAGTTCATTTTCCACTGCAACAGCTTCTTCTTGTTTTGACATCAACTGGGACTTTTTCTCTTTTAGCTCTTTTTCACAGTGACTAATTTTGGTATTCAGCTGCTTCAACTCCGTTTCAGCTGATCCAACAGAAATCTTAGCATCACGTAGTTGATCTTCAAGACATTTCTCTTCATCTCCACTACTCTTACCAGCTATCACACCCTAATTATCAAGGGACATACATCCAATTAACAAACAAGACTGATTCAGTAACTAAAGATTCTTCTTAGTGTACCACTGTACCTGGTGTTCTCTTTCACACTCTTCCAGTGTGGTGGAAAATTCCTGGAATTTTCGTTTTAGATCTGCTGCTCCTTCGTCGCACTTCTTGAGAGCTGTAGCTCTCTCTTCTACAGATTTCTTCAAATCTTCTATATTATGAACAATCTGGCAACACCAAAAGTTGTCAGAAACAGCTGAGAGTCAATAACAATTTCACACCAAGATAATAACTGTCGGCTAACCTTTTCAGCATTCTTCTCTTCGCCCTGAAGGGTGTCCTCCATATTATTAAGCTTGGATAATTCACGTGTAACTTCATTAGACAGTGAATCCACTTTGTCAGACAAATTTTTAACTTCTCCTCCCATGCTGGCTTCCCTTGCCTTAGTCAAAGCTTTAACTTGGTTCTCCAGTTCCGATAAATCTCCCTGAGTCTTTTCTATCTCTTCGTCAATACTTGTCATTTTTGTCTTCATTTGTTCAACCCCATGGAGAGAATTGTCTCTAACTTTCTCTGCTTGAACATACTCAAAAGCGATACAGAACCTCTTTACTCGTTCTAGTTCTGCGTTACCATTAGCCCACTGCATATACTGCGCCTTTTCTCTCCTAAGCTTCTCCAAAGCTGGCAATATATCATGCTCAAGAAGCTTATTAATCTCATCAACCTTGGTTTGCTTTTTCTCTAACGTCTTTAACGCAGCCTCTTTCTTATTCTCATACATTCTTGTCCCCGCAGCTTCTTCAAGCATCGATAAAATCTCCATAGGTTTCATGTTCAAAACTTTGGTTATACGCCCTTGCATAATGAGAAAATGAGGATTATTAACATTAAGCTGCACCGAGTGGAAAAGGTTCTGAACTTGACTTGGTTGAGCAAGCTTCCCATTGATCAAATACTTGTTCCTTCCACCAACCACAATCTTCAAAACACACACAAAAAAAGTCACTCTAAGCAAAAACATTTTAAAAAACGAAACATTTCTCACGAAACCTTAAGTGAAATAAAGTACTTACTTGTCTAGTTACGATAATCTCTGAGTGATCTTCATAACCTAAAGGACTTCGGTTTCTCTCGGAGTTATCGAAAGTAATCGAGACAGTGGCTTTAGTAATCCCAGCTTGTCCTTGTTTGTAAACGAGTTCTTGTAGATTAGAAGCTCGAACATGCTGGAGATTAGTGATACCCAGAACGAAGCAGATTGAATCGAGGATGTTTGATTTCCCGGACCCGTTTAGACCCGTAATCGCGTTGAAATGCGGGTCGAAACCCGGAACCACTGTCCTCGTCGCGTATGATTTGAAACCCTCCAAGCATATCTCCTTTATATGCATCTTCCCCCAAAATTTTACCCTAATTTAGAAACTAAAAACCCTAGAAATTGAAACCCAGATTAAAGTATCACAACAACAAGCTTAATTCCGAAATTGAAATTCGCAGATCCTAAATCTAACCGTTGCAGGAGAAAACAGAGACGAATCTCCAAAATTGAGAGAGCGAATTTGAATTTTTTTTTTTTTTTTTTTTTTAATTTT
>NC_025690.1:11715186-11725155 GCF_000633955.1 Camelina sativa | reverse complement strand
AAAAAAAAAAAAAAAAAAAAAAAAAAATTCTCAGTTTAAAAAATTGGGGTTTTTCGGATTTGGTAGCAAAAGAGCGGGAAAGTGAATTTGTAAACCCTACCCTAACCGTAGATCGAAATAGATATTTCGGTTTGGTTTGGGTCGGTGCGGTTTGGGTCGGTTCGGTTCGGTTTCTCGAGTTATGGATAAACTTCTGACGCAAAAAGAGTCTTTTATGAACTCTCTTTGGATTCTATCTTCTTCTTCACAGAGCTGGTGGGGAAAAAAATCTCAGCAATGGCGCTACGGACACTCTCAACGTTTCCTTCTCTTCCTCGTCGCCTCACCAGACGTGAACCAAATCTCACCGTGATCTACCGGAAGCAAGCGACTTCAATCGTATGTAAATCCATCGCTAGTTCTGAATCTCCGGTTTCGCTCTCGGAACGAGATGGATTCGCTGCGGCTGCTCCGACTCCTGGAGAAAGGTTCTTGGAGAACCAACGAGCTCATGAAGCTAAGAAAGTGGTGAAGAGAGAGATTAAAAAGGAGAAGAAGAAGAAGATAAAGGAAGAGGTTGTGCGTAAAGTTGTTGATACCTCCGTCTCGTGTTGTTACGGCTGCGGAGCTCCGTTACAGACTTCCGAAGTTGATTCTCCTGGATTTGTCGATCTGATCACTTACGATTTGGTATGAATTCGAGCTTTTGGAATCTTAATTTTTACTTAGTTGATTTGATGCAATTGAAGTGAGTTTTTTGAAATCTTTTGTTAATTATTATTGTAGAAGAAGAAGCATCATCAGTTAAGAACTATAATATGTGGAAGGTGTCAGCTTTTGTCACATGGACATATGATTACAGCAGTTGGTGGTAACGGAGGATATGCTGGTGGGAAACAGTTTGTATCAGCTGATGAACTTAGGGAGAAGCTCTCTCATTTGCGCCATGAGAAAGCTTTGATTGTCAAATTGGTGAGAGTAGTTTGTTAGAATGTCAAGAAGTCAGTCATCAACATGATGTAATGGTTTGATGCATTTTGTGGTGTCACAGGTTGACATTGTGGATTTTAATGGAAGCTTTTTAGCTCGTGTTCGTGACTTAGTTGGAGCTAATCCGATTATACTAGTTATAACTAAGGTAAGGTTTTTACAACCAGGCTACTTCTTCAATCTTTTTCAACTTTTTTCTGATAAAGAACTGTGTTTTGTACTGTTAGATTGATCTTCTTCCGAAAGGAACAGATATGAACTGTATTGGGGATTGGGTTGTAGAAATGACCACGAGGAAAAAGCTTAAGTAGGTATCAAGTGCTTATTTACTAGGTTTGTTATCATAATGTGACTTAATGTTTCTGGAGCTAATGACTGATTTGGATGGATGTAACTTTAACAGTGTGTTGAGCGTCCATCTCACAAGTTCAAAATCTCTTGATGGAGTTAGCGGAGTTGCATCAGAAATCCAGAAGGAGAAAAAGGTATATACCATGAATTGGCTTACATCTTGTTTCCTTTCTGGCTCAATATGGGATAATATAACCTTCTATTCGTTTATCTCCTGTAACTTAACCTCTCCATCCCTGTTTTTATTTCAGGGACGAGATGTCTACATTCTGGTATGTGCATTCTCAATTTTTTTTTACAAAGATTCTAGCGGACTGAGGAAATTTATTGTTTTAGCTTAACGTATCTTAGGCAAAGCTGATTTTCTCTTATGACCAATAGAACAACTAAGTCTACACTACCCTGTTCTATCGGATTCACCAGTTCATACAGGAGATAGAGGCTGTGCAATTTTACAGAAACTTCTTTGACAGTCTGATAAATATTCATTCATCATTTCCTCATCATGCTTTCACAGGGTGCAGCAAACGTAGGGAAGTCTGCATTCATCAATGCGTTGCTGAGTAAGTCAATTTGTTCTCTATTTGCTATATGTCACTTGTCGTTACAGTTTGTATCTGCTTGAATACTTCCTTTCTTCTTGTCTAAGAATACGTGCTGTTTTATTCTAGTAGGGCTAATTTTTTCACAATTTAGGTTGCATCTATAAATCAAGTTTGAATGGTTCTATATGTACTTCATTATACAGAAACAATGGCCGAAAGGGACCCTGTTGCCGCAGCGGCTCAAAAGTACAAACCAATTCAATCTGCTGTCCCTGGAACCACCTTGGGTCCAATTCAGATCAACGCCTTCCTTGGAGGAGAGGTATAAACTTAAACCACCACCATTTTCGTAGAAATTTCCGAAATTCTGCCACCAGTAGACATCTGCTAAAGAATACCTTATTACCACAGAAGTTGTATGATACACCGGGTGTGCACCTACACCATAGGCAAGCAGCTGTTGTTCATTCAGATGATTTACCCGCCCTTGCTCCTCAAAATCGGCTCAGAGGCCAGTCTTTCGATGTAAGTCTTCTATATTATAGCCAGGTAAAGCCGTAAAGATTACTTTACGGTAACATAGTATGATGATTTTACTATCCTTTTGTTCCTTACAGATTTCAACTTTGCCAACTCAATTGTCAAGTAGTCCCAAGGGTGAGAGCTTAAATGGTTATACATTTTTCTGGGGAGGTCTCGTCAGGATCGACATCTTGAAGGTAAAAATTAGAACCGGATGAATGCTGAATTATGTTTCACAGGGTATCAGAGTGTTTTTAAACCATTACATACTTGACATATTACAGGCTCTACCGGAAACATGTTTCACATTCTATGGACCAAAGGCTCTTGATATTCATGTAGTACCAACCAAAACAGCTACGGACTTTTACCAGGCAAGTTTCTATCACCATCAGTAACAACTTTGTAGCTAACATGAAGATAAATTCAATCTTCTTATTACCATTTACTTGATACCCATTTATTCTGCAGAAGGAACTGGGTGTGCTTCTGACACCTCCATCAGGGAAAGATCAGATTCAAGAGTGGAAAGGATTACAATCTCATCGTTTACTCCAAATCCAAATCATCGATGCAAAAAGGTGATGTATTTATATTCTATTCCTTATCTATCGTTAGTAAAACGAATGCTCATCATCTAACGTTGACACACTTGTTGATCAGACCGGCTAGTGATGTGGCAATTTCTGGGTTAGGATGGATTTCAATTGAACCAATTCGCAAAACACGAGGAACAGAACCGAGAGATCTCAATGAAGCAGAGCATCAGATACGTATTTGTGTCAGTGTGCCAAAACCAGTTGAAGTATTTCTCCGACCAACATTACCAATTGGTGCTTCAGGTGCTGAATGGTATCAGTACCGTGATTTAACCGATGAGGAAGAAGAAGTAAGACCCAAATGGCACTTCTAAATTTTTGTTTAGATGCAAAAGTATCGGCTAAGTTTTCTCAAACCCAGAGTTAATACATACAGTATGTAACATAATGGTAAAATATAAAATTGTTTGTAATGAAACTAGTATTCAATAAATTAAACATCAAGTGAACAACATTTCAGAAACTGAAAACTAGAAAAGCTCTACAACAACATATAAAACAGTAAAAAACAAGTCATTACACATCGATGGCATCTCCAGTAGATGAGCCACGATCATCTTCTGCCGGAACCACCACGTTGTCATACACTAACGCAGCTGTGGCTCCTCCAAGCAGAGGCCCAACCCAATACACAGCTTGGTTCTTGAAACTTCCATAAATCATCGCCGACCCAAAGGCACACGCTGGGTTCATGGACCCTCCAGAGAACGGACCAGCGGCTAGAACATTGGCTCCCGCAACAAACCCTATGAATATAGGTCCTACGGCTAAAGGTAGACCACGTCTCGGATCGTTAGCCGTGAACACGGTATAGACCAGGACGAACGCTAAAACACCTTCAAGAATCGATGCTCCAAATCCCGTCATTTCTCCGGCAATCTTATAGATCGGTACGTGCTGATAATAAATTCAAACACAAAAACATAACAAAACACAAATAAGATATAAAAAAAAAAAAACATAGAACACAAATCAAACAAAAATTAAACGAAACCGGTGTAACACAAAAATGTTTAATCACCTGTTCGACGACAGTTACTTTAAGGACAAGACAAGCCATAACAGAGGCAATCATCTGAGAAGTCCAATAGAACAAAGCGGTTGGAACACTAATCCGACCAGCAACCGCCATCCCAAACGTAACCGCTGGATTCACATGGCCACCAGAGACGTTCCAAGAGATGTAAACAGACGAAGACAACGCAAACGCATTCGCAATCGCCGGTATTAATACACTAAACGGACCCGACACATCACCCGCCATCAACTTCCCTGATGGGAAAAAAAAAACACGATTAACAATTTCTTCTTATTACCAAGAAGGATCAAACTTATTTAGAAAACAGAGTAAAATTACTTGAAGCCATGACGGAACCAACGGCAGCGAGGACGAAGAAGAAGGTAGAGATAAACTCCGATACGTAACATCTCAACGCATTCATACTTACTACTCCTTGAAACTTACTTGAAAACGATGTTGGAATCATTCTTCTCATCAGTTACGTTCAAGTTTTTTTTTTTCTTTCTTTTCTCTGTTTTTGTTGTTGAATGAACGTAAAGTAAAAACTATAAATATTACGAGAAGGTAACGACTTTTGATAAAAATGAGTTAAAAAAAAAAAACATTTTAGTTAACCGTCTCCTCAAAGAGAGTGAGAGGAGTGGGAAGTTATTATTTACAGTTCTCACGATTCATAATTTTCAGAAATGCCCTTACGTGGATAAATCACAAGTGTTACAAATCAAACATATCAAACGTGTATAACAACCTTAGTTTTTGTTTGATATATTTGACACATAATAAAACAATGTAAAAAATAGAAGTATTCATATATTTCAAGAAAATTATACACGTTTGATATGTTCATTCCAAAACAACAACATACATTCCTTAGATTTTTGATTATACATCTCACGAGGTAGGCCAATTCCTATACCAACCTGCCCAAGCCGAAACTAAACCGCTTATACCGAGTGTAACCGTGTGGTTACAAAACGGGTTCGGTTGAATTTCCGCCAATGCGATAATCAAATCCGCAATGTTGGCTGAAATTCCCATCAACCTCATCACTATATCGCCACGGATTTCGCTAATTTTTGCGTTGATTTCATCTTTCGTTTCATCGGACGGATACCGAAGTCTTTTCAAGGAGTCGAGTCTCTGCCTTATGAAGATGCAATCAATGATGATGAAGAAAGTGTAGCCGAAAGATTCGCCAAAAGCGGAGATGAAACTCATTTTCTTGGCGAGCTTGGCGTCTAATGATCCAATTCTTGATAACCAAAGAAAATGATCGAAGAAGAAGTAAACCATTTCTCCTGAATTGGCTAGGACTGCTAGGAGACGGATCACCGGGGTGGCCCCGGGGCTTCGTCTCAGCGCATTAAACCCCGTGAGAGATCTTCCTGTCCTGTTTTGCATAATTCCCCGACCATAAATTAACAACGGTTGTTATTGTAAATATATTCACTTTTTACTTCTTGTCATTTAATATAAAGTGTATTAGCATTAGTCACACTATTCAAATTTGGTATATGAGATAAGATATTAATCAAAAAGTGAAATAAAGCAAACATTTCATTTCAATTCTTCTATTAGACTATATTTACGATGATGCCACTGTGTAGATAAAGTGATAAATATTAGAAAGATGTGGGACCTGAAGGCTTTGCGGCTGAGACCGGAGGCGACCTCCCACTTCTTGAACCTATCGGCAGCTTCGGGTCGTGTGGCTTCAACGTGCCAGCACGCGAGCTTGGCCACATATTGGAATGTCTTAACGAGCTTGTCTATTCCGTCTCTCTTGGCCAAGAACACAATCAGCTTATCCAACGTGTCCGAAGCCATCGCCTAACGGTGGCGAAAGGAAGGAGAAGAGGAGGGAGAGAGAGAGAAGTTATGGAGATGATGAAGAAGATATAAACCACAAGTGACGTTTGTACTCGAAATAATCGAGGTTTTGTCTTTTGTTTGTTTTGAGAGGTTTGAGTTTGAGATGATTGCTTTGTGGTTGCTAATACTTGCGCTTGTTGTCTCATGTTTTGATATCAAAGGATTTGGGATAAATAAAAATATTTCTCTTTGATATATGTGGAAGAAATATTCACAAATATATATATATTTTTTTTAATATATTTTGGGTTTCGGAAAACGAGACTGAAGATAATTCTCTATTTTACCATATTATTTATCAGTTGGATCATGTGTGACTGACTAAACTATGTGTGCACAGAAGTGTGATTGTTTATACAAATGGGCTTGATTTTAGGTTGGAGCTTGGGCCTTTAGCTCCAAATTGGAAACAAATATAGCCAGAATCCTTGTACTTTGAGAAATTATTTCATTGTGTGAACAGAGAAATGTTATATGCACAAAAGTGATACCATATAAGAAGAGCTAATTAATAACAATCTTATACGCTAAATGATTTACATGAACCACCTATTTTTCTAATCTTCATTACAGTATCGGATTTTCTAATGTTGTGGATACGATTATATGCACCACGCACATCTACATCCAGAAACACCAAATATAATGTATAAGTGGATGATTACTTACCAATCTGAATTCTATGAAGAGTCGAAGACTATATGGAAGGTTAAAGCATAATTAAAAAAAATATTTTAGTTACTTTTTACAGAAGATTCAAATGAAAAGTACTAAAGAGTAGCTCATTTAAATCAAAGAAAAAAAGGTCAAGGTAGGGACTAGGTTAGATATTGAACGTACCTAGATATCTATACGAAGTGGCAGTGCAACACCACATACATAACATGCAACAAGTCGCAGGAGCATGACAGATTACACATGAATCATGACAATTTTGAAACTTGGGGTCGTGCATGATTACCGCAAATAAATGTGCCTATCTCTTAAGCTTGATGAGTGCATGCATAAACGAGAAATAAATAATAGCCAAATTTCTCATCTAAATTTTCTTGGTAGATAAATTTGGGCTGACTACGGATTAACAAAGTCCAAGTTTTAAATAACGGTTCAATTTTTCTACTCCTATTACTAGTTAGCGTTCATATTTTATTTGCTAAATTAATATATTTACTTAAAAAATAATATTTATACTGTCTTACAATATGAACATAATAATTTAATTTTCAATCAGTGATTACACAAACATAAATATACTATATATTTGCTTTTGTATTAAAAAATATTTGGAAACAAAAAAAAAACCTTTAGTATTAAAATTTCAATTCTTAATAACTGGGCAGAGATCCAGCGATTTTCGACGATGAAATACACCACCACATACATGTCCGACGCTCATCCTCCTAGATACCCAAACTTTTGGCATTTTTAAACAAACAAAAAAAGTGTCGATAGAGATCGGATAAATCAAAAATCGACCAGTCTATAAGACAACAAGAGGCTATATATACATCGTTCATTGATATGTCACTTAAAAGGACACATCAAGTTAGGCAAAATAATTGAAGATGGATAAAATAAATATTTCTAATGGTTGTTTCGTTTTCTCAATAATCGATTTTGTTCATATAAAACCAAGACTGTATATAGTATATGCTCCTTATCCTTTAATTTTTCGTCGGTTGTGTCTGTATTTTGGAAATGGAGAGACTCTTCCAACATTTAGCAGTTCACATCTTGGCCCATATGATAAAACAACCAAAAAAAACATCATGATTTTTAAAATATATATATATATATATATTTGATGCCACTTATATTTTTTTCTTGTGTGTTCTACATCCTACCGCGACCAACAATATTTACCAAATAATATTTTTAAAATAACATTTTAAGTCTTCTTATTCTTTTTTTTTGAAAGTATTTTTTGCAATTCGAAATTATTTGTACAATTATTTCGATGCATAGAAAAAAAATCCTAATTTTGAAAGAACCCGGTTTTCGAAAATGTCAAAATCTACATGCATATTTTTTTGAATAAATTGCAGAGATAAGTATATTTTTAATAAGCTAAACTTTTGTAGTCATCGTTCATAGTCAATTCCCCCCCCCCCCCCCCTTTGTTTGACTCCACAAAGTTTAGTACCGCTTGCAAATACTAATTCGGTTAGAAAAGATGTAATATTTTTGTCACATCATTTTCATATTTTGTCATATCAAATATCAGCCCCAGAAATATAAAATTTGAATCGCTTACGAGCTGGACTTCTTCATACAGTCATTTTGTCTTGGTCGCAATCGTAGAAGTTAGTCAAATTCTACATGCACACACTAACACAATGGCAGACCTAGTAAGAGCATAAGTCACTAATCAGTTAAAATTCTGGTAAACTTTTGTGGTCATCGTCATGTTTTTTTGGCTCTGCAAATTTAAGTACCGTTTGCAAATACTAATACCGTTCTAAATTCGGTATTATATATATTCTACTGTTAAGAAAAACGTAATATTTTGCCACATCAGTTTCTTTTCTTTTTGTTCTGATTTAGTAATGTCAAATATCAGCCCTGGAAAATATAATAATTGTATTAATTACGAGCTGGATCTTCTTTATATATATACAGTCATTTGTCTTGGTCACAATCCATGTAGAAGTTTGGTGATGTACATCGATTATTCTATTTTGTTTCTTACTGAATATCTTAAAATGGAAGAAAATAGTTTTCATGTGGTCATGAAATTTTAAAAAGACTAATGAACCCACAACAAACACGAACCATTAGAGTTTGAGGTTTCCGGTTTGACAAAAAAAAAAGTGTCTGAAGTTTCTGTTGGCTTTAGAGACTTAAGCAAATTTTTAAGTGTTAAAGAACAACAATTAATAGAAGTGATTTACAAAATAAATTACAAGTTTTCCCAATCGAGAAAAGTTCGTACGTCATGTGTATAATTATGCAGCTGCTAGTGGGATCCGATTACTTAATTCGATTGATTATATAACCTAACCTATCATTATCAGTTACTCGGTTATGTTAAGAATTATGTGGCCCATGCATATGTATGTAGAAAACACTAAGTTAGTCTTATAGTACATTTTATGCTATTACTAAACAAATCACTAATCAAATGTAGTGGTCTAAAACCACGAGATCAAATACTAGAAATCAGAAGCTGTGGTCCTTAATCTTAGTGGTACGTAGATTTTCACATTAGTTAATGTTCATATTAGGTTTACACTCGTTCTAATATAAAGTAAAGTATAAATTTTATACACAAAGAATGTATATGTTATTTATTTTTGGTTTGTATCAATGTACATTTATATGAGTTCCACTTTTAGACTTCCACGCGTAGACATATTTGATGAGAGTCCTTTGCCGAATCGAAAGGCGTAACAGTTTATTTTGAGAGATATAAAAATACACAGTATTTGTCAAACATGTTCACATGGAATCTAAACGTTTTTGTTATACGGTGGTAAAAATATTTCCCATCTGATTCTGAATTGTAAAGTAATACTTTGTCACATCATTTTTGATTTTGTCATATCATATCAGCCCTAGACATATAAAATTCGAAATCCTTACGAGCTGGACTTCTTATACAGTCATTTGTCTAGGTCACAATCCACACGTAGAAGTTAGTGATGTATATATATTATTCTATCTTTTGTTTCTTACTGAACATCTTGAAAATGGAAGAAATAGTTTTCATGTGGTCATGAAATTTTCAGATAGTCTAATCAATATTGTAATGAGACTAATGAAGCCACAGCCATATATATATATATGTGGATGTCAAGATTCTGAACAACAAAGAATGTAAAATCCAAAACTATCATATTTTTTTCTGTCGACATCAAAATTTCCATATCTTTCATGTAAATTTTATACAAACACGATTGAGCTTATCAGTAGTCATGTTTAAATTACAAAAATGAAAATATAAAAATATATAACTTAACTCTAATAATTGAGTACAACGTTTTGCTTTCATTAGGTAAAAAAACTCATATATCAATTATAGTTCTCTTTCTATCGCAATTTAATTCTGCTGACTGACATTGTTGTAATTAGCTAGACCCCCCCCCCCCAA
>NC_025690.1:11701650-11715148 GCF_000633955.1 Camelina sativa | reverse complement strand
AAAAAAAAAAGATTTGTTATTTAAAATCTATAAGTGGAAACTCGTGTCGAGTGTATGACAACTAAATGTCTAAAACGAAATATAATAATGGAAATACACGTCGGTTCGAAGTTCGAACCCAAGTCTAGAATCAATTCAAGACATATTTGGTCGAGTCATCATGAGAGGGTGAGAAACAACAAAGATCCACACCGCAACTATTATTACCACGTCGGGAGGTTCCGTACAAAAGACGTGGCACCAAATGGGGCCTGATATGGGCCCTGACATGTTGATAGAATATCCACTGCACGTTAAGTATCATTCTTTGGATATATGCGAATATGCCATTGCCTCTCCATATTGACCTACGAGTTACGTAAGTACCCTTCTCATGTTTTCTGAAACTTCTGTGGTGAGGTGGGTGGGCCAAGCTGTGAATTCGTATGTGTTTGACGAAATTGTCCTTTTGGGTGTGTGAGTCCAGATTTTGAGAAAGTTTCAGAGAGTCGTCAGAGTTGAAAGAACGGCGTGCCATGTGGGCGGCCATGCCCACGAGTGTTGGATGGATTGCGTTTGGGAGCTCTCGTTACATCATCAGATGATCACATCCCACCATATCCAATATTCTAAAATTAACTTACAAAGAAAGTAGTATGACGTATAAGGGGAAACTATTTTTTACATCTTAACAAGTTTCTCTTCTTTTATATGATCCATCAAAGGTTCTCATTCAAGCCAAAATAGGGGTGAATGGATAGCTTGTCTAAAGGACTTCTCTAACTAACTCGGATAGGATGGAGATGAATGATGGATCGAATTCGCCACACAAAGTTGCAGAATGATTTTGTGATAAGAACGCAAATCAATATCTAAGTAAATCACACACAAAGATAAAGATTCAACTTGTTTTCTAAAGAAATCACACACAATAGAAAAGACAAGTAAAACAAAAGTCTAAGCTTCAAAGTGAGAAAACTCTCCTTTTTATTTTTCCAAAAATATTCTATCTTTACAATGAAGGGAAACATGAGCTTATATAGGCTCAATTTACAAAATCAATAACATAAATATAAAATAAATAAAATTAATTACATAAATAAATCAAGAATAAATTTTTTGAGAGATTTTATCAATCATCATTGATGGAGATTGGTTATTTGTATCTAGACACTTTCTTGATGTAGCCATGAATTGATTGTCTTCTAGAAACTTCTTTATTTGATCTTGATTTTCCTTGAACCAATTTTTGATGAGTTGATATTTCTAGGATTGCATCAGGTTCTCTTCGAGATAGGTTTGCTCGGCTTTCTTTTTATGTCTACGTCTCCTATCACATAGTCTTCGCCTATCAATGGACAATCTTGATGGAAATCGTAGTAAGAAAATTAAAATCCTAGTTCTCGTAGTTTATTACGAATTTTTCAACCATTAAGCTATGCATGAGTTTCTTATGTTGAAAATTTATATAATTTAGCTGTAGTATGGCCCCTTGTTTGTGCGATTATATCTCCAATATATTAATAGAGAAGCACATTCTTGAAAAAACTGATGTATCTATGCCAGAGAGAGCTCTGTGCACATTTTAGCAAAATACCATTAAAATTTCTACTTAATTACATTAATATGCCATTATATTTTTAAAAATCAATTAACTGAAAAATAATTAGATATATCATCATTTCTCACATAAATTTAAATATCACATATTAAAACTAATTAAATAATTACATACTACTTTAAGGCGAAATTTCACTAAAATTTACTTACAAATATACATATACAAGTCAAAGTTATATTAATTTCTTAAAATCAATATAAATATTGATTTCTTAAAATCAATATAAATAAAGTATTATAAAAAGGCTATAAAGACATATCAATTAATATAAAGTTAATAAAAATAAAGAACATATAACTTATTAAACGTATAACTTATTAACATAATCATATAAAAACAAAATTGTATTTTTTTATGTTAGTATTATTACCATAATAATTTCAATAACAAGCTTTCAATAGTTATTATAATTGATTATAAAAATAAGTATATTACCACTGAATTATCTCCAACTTATTAAAAGAAACTTAATTCCAAATAAATATAGATTTATATATACATTCATAAATAAATATAAAAATGACAACAAATTAGGGGATATCATGATGTGTGATTATTTATATATATATCTAAGTATGTAAACTAATTAATCTCAACATTTAGTGTCATTATTCATTAAAAACGGAAATATTGATAACTGAATAGGAATATACGTTCCATTTGTATATTCATCTATGTGCTATTAAAAATGAATGAGATAAGAATCCTTATCATTATAAATAAACGTAGTACCCAAAAAATCATAATATATTTAAAATGAGTGACTATTAGATTATGCAAAATTGTTATAGTTACTCGATAACCCATAAATATAAATTTGATTTTTAAAACACACAAAACTATATATTACCATAAATTGTAACATTTTATAAATATTTTTTTTACCACATTCACATATTTCACGGGTGAAATGTATTCTTACACGAATACGTTGATTTTGGAATTTCATTAATTGTTTCATAATGGTTTTTTAGTAATAATCGGTCATTTATAGATTTATTAACAAACCGACTAACTCAAAAGATTTAAATAGCCTACTCAAAAAACTTAAATCAACAAATGAGATTATCTTCATAAAATTTAGTTTAGAATCTGATTGTTACTAACATATAATAAAATTAAATAATTAAACTATCGAGTAATTTAGTATATGTTGTTATGGTTACATAAGAAATATGTAAAATTGTTATGATTACAAAATAAAACATAAAAGATATGAATTTGATTTTTAAACCACACAATAGATATGTTGCAATAAATAGTAACATTTTATCAATATTTTCTCTACCATAAAGCCTCTTACACGTTTAAAGATTTCACGGGTAAAACGTATTTTTCATACGAAAAATACAGTTTTGGATAAATAAACAATAAAAACTTTAATTACATATTATGTATTTATGTTTGACACAAACAAATATTAATTTTAGATAATGATTTTACTTATAATAATTTTTTTTAAATCGACTTATCCCGCACTAGTGCTGATTGTTACCTAGTGGTATTTTATTCGATAGAATTCAACAGTTTGTGCTTTAAACTAAGATTTAAGTTATTAACTGATGTTTTCAATGTTAGAATGTGATACAACGCCACATTCTGATCACAAAGAAAACTTATTACTATAAATTTTGACAAAGACTTATAAATCTGAATTTGAAAACTGTTCTAAAATTATTAGTAAATCGCTAATTCTACACTTCGTCATCAATATAATTCATACTATTAGGTTCATAAAATATTTCCCAACGCGTGGATAGTGCATAAATTAGCCTCTAAGGTCAACGTAGATATACGATTGTAGAAAAACTACAATACTAAGTGTTTGTATGATTATTATATATGTCAATGTTTACGTTGTTATCACAGATAATTAATACAGGACCGGAGGAGTTACGTATAAATCTTTTCCACTATCTATTTGGTTGGCGCTATAATTCTCAAGTGTTAGCTTTTTTTGTTCTAGGGAAAAATATTTACCATCACCAAAATTGGCGTCTACAAAAACTCCCCTTGTAAATCAGATCTATTTTTGATGATCAAAATTCATATATATAATTTTCACCTTGTAGAGTTGTATTTGTTCTAATTATAATTATCTGCAAAGAACTTTGGAGAGGATTTACAGTTGAAGCTCCTTTTTTTTTTTTTATTGTCAACTTATATTAGTTTGCTTTGTTTTTTTTTTTGGGTTTAAATCTTATACGTGCACATAACAACATTCCGTACAATAAAGTATAACTATATATATATATATATATGCGCACTGTTGCTTGTGTTCGCTTCAATTGAAGACTTCAACACTAGTTTTTGGATATAGTAATAGAACTTGCTTATCGGCGATAACCAAGGAGGAAAACACTGCCATGTTCGGCGATGACGAACCATATCATAATTCTATAGGCTGCCCTTTACATTTTATTATCCACAAGAAAATAAAACCTGAAGTTTTTTCCTTAGTTCATCGCTCACTTAGCTAATTTACTAAATGATATTTCTATAAGAAATATATATGACCATATTACGTAGCCTATATTTTATAACATTGTTTTGTGGTACTATTCAAATTCAAATCCGGTAAAGTATGTGTATTTTATTGGAAATATATATACATATATAATTTGTTAACACTCTGTTTTTCATATTCTAATAGTTTTGTTGGAATTGTATCCTCCCCTTAGGAGAGTAACAAAAACATTTGTATGGCCAAAAGAATTCTCCATGCCCCGGAACTCAGTACAATTGAATTTACAAAAGTTTGTTCCAACCCACATGTATTATGTGCTATGTCCTTAGGTTCCGAGAACAATTTTATTGTGCAGTCTTTAAGATAACAATCCCAAGGAATAACTATATAATATACAAAAAACAATGAATAGAGTACAAAGAAGTAGTAGATGTCGCCGAGGTTGAGCTGAGGACCACGCATCATATATTCTTAATTGTACACACTACACAATTTAAAAAAAAAAAAGACAGAAAAATCTATAAATTATGCATTCGTGTTAAAGTATTTTGCATAGAAAGCGGCCAACCAAATGTTTTACCGTATTGAGAATGTTTCTGACATCATGATAAAAACCGGTATAACTATTACCTCTTTCTTTTTATCATCCATTGAAATCGTAGTTTCAATATAGACCACATATACATCCTCACCTTTTATCATTTTGAAAAAAAACAAAAAAAAAAAAGCTTGTCCTAGAAATATTAGTACACCAATCTAATTTTTTGGATCACTAAACCAATTCTCAACAATTTTAAAGTACAGTTCTAACTTCTGAACTAAAAGTAAGATGACGACAAAACACAAGTAGGAATGAAACTAAAGTTTTGGTTACAAAATATAGAAGAATTAAATTTTTGACAAATATTGTATAATGTAATATTTATTTTCAGCTTCAAATTTTATAAAGTATAAAAGAAAAAAAAATCAATTTTTACTTATACTCTTAACAATATATAAAGATTTTGTATTGAATGAGCTTAAGAAGGATNTAGGCTGCCCTTTACATTTTATTATCCACAAGAAAATAAAACCTGAAGTTTTTTCCTTAGTTCATCGCTCACTTAGCTAATTTACTAAATGATATTTCTATAAGAAATATATATGACCATATTACGTAGCCTATATTTTATAACATTGTTTTGTGGTACTATTCAAATTCAAATCCGGTAAAGTATGTGTATTTTATTGGAAATATATATACATATATAATTTGTTAACACTCTGTTTTTCATATTCTAATAGTTTTGTTGGAATTGTATCCTCCCCTTAGGAGAGTAACAAAAACATTTGTATGGCCAAAAGAATTCTCCATGCCCCGGAACTCAGTACAATTGAATTTACAAAAGTTTGTTCCAACCCACATGTATTATGTGCTATGTCCTTAGGTTCCGAGAACAATTTTATTGTGCAGTCTTTAAGATAACAATCCCAAGGAATAACTATATAATATACAAAAAACAATGAATAGAGTACAAAGAAGTAGTAGATGTCGCCGAGGTTGAGCTGAGGACCACGCATCATATATTCTTAATTGTACACACTACACAATTTAAAAAAAAAAAAGACAGAAAAATCTATAAATTATGCATTCGTGTTAAAGTATTTTGCATAGAAAGCGGCCAACCAAATGTTTTACCGTATTGAGAATGTTTCTGACATCATGATAAAAACCGGTATAACTATTACCTCTTTCTTTTTATCATCCATTGAAATCGTAGTTTCAATATAGACCACATATACATCCTCACCTTTTATCATTTTGAAAAAAAACAAAAAAAAAAAAGCTTGTCCTAGAAATATTAGTACACCAATCTAATTTTTTGGATCACTAAACCAATTCTCAACAATTTTAAAGTACAGTTCTAACTTCTGAACTAAAAGTAAGATGACGACAAAACACAAGTAGGAATGAAACTAAAGTTTTGGTTACAAAATATAGAAGAATTAAATTTTTGACAAATATTGTATAATGTAATATTTATTTTCAGCTTCAAATTTTATAAAGTATAAAAGAAAAAAAAATCAATTTTTACTTATACTCTTAACAATATATAAAGATTTTGTATTGAATGAGCTTAAGAAGGATGTAGTATGTATAATAAATCCTTTAAAAGTTATGATTATATGTAAATCTACATAATAAAAAATCTAGCAAAATATATCTATATAATAATAATAACGTAGGGACTAGGGAGGCTGTAGGTATATTACGTAGGAAACAACCATCGTTCATTGGCGTGGTTTGACAAGTAGAGACGCAACTAGCAAGGTTAGACTCGTCATTCCAGCTTCGAGTCATATGATTTGTTGACAAAAGGATGAGATCGTAATTTCAAGAAACAAAAAAAAAAACAATTGTTTAATCGGAAACTACTATTGAACTCAACATGCTATATAACTCGTCGCCGTTGCTTCAAGCTCCAAGGCGTGTCCAAGTCTCTCAAGTCTTTCTTTGCATCTTCTTCAATACCAAATCCTCAGTTTTCATATTTTTCATTATCTTCTCTATAGTCACACTAGTCAGTATATTTGGTTACATATATAAAGCTCGTGTGAAGAAGTCTTGAGAGATCCGTACACAAAGCTCATCGGACGTTACTTTTTTGCTTCTGAGCTTGACGAACATATTAAGGTAATTCATATTTTTTTTTTGTTATACAAAGTGGTTTTTTTTTTGGTAATTATAAAAAAGAACCTTGAAGTTTTCTTATATTTTCTCGTCCGATGGTCAATATGGTATATTCTAAAGATTGTTACAGATAGTGAAGAATTCTTCAAATCGTAATATACGTGCGTCGTCGTCGTTTAGATCTCTTTCATCATCGTCCTCGAGGGTTCTTTTTAATGTTTTTAGCATTTTTTTTCTAGATTCGAATCTCAATTGATTCTGTTTCTATTTTTATTTTTATAATCTGTACTAATAAAACTTAATTTGAATATTTCAAGGATATTTTTGTTTTTGGTGCATCAATAAAAAATAATAATTATCCACATAGATAAACCTCTCAATATCACGATATAGTTTTGATGAATTTTCCAAGCTCTGCAATTTGCACCCTAAGGAATATTCCTTAAAATATACCAGTTTAGAGGTCATAACTCATTATTAAAGGTAAAGAAAATTTAGGGTAAAACTTTAAATAATGAAGGTAACAAATCTGATTAATTATTAAAGTAAATCCAAAACACTTCAATTATAGGTTCCTCTTGAGAGATTTATAGAGACAGTACAAGTACAATCAATGATCTGTCACTAGTTCCGACACGTTTCTAGAGATTCCTCGCTAGATGTAACCTTTGCGTAACGCCAAGAGTTCTAAAAGTATAATTCTCTATCAAAAATATGGAATATACTCTCTTTTTGAGATTTTCATCTAATACTAATTTTTATTTATCTAACCTTTCAGAGATTTGAGATTTGAGATTTGAGAATTGAAGAACAGAGTATTCATGGGTTCTTTGATGCAATCTGAGCCAGAGATGGAGAAGAAACCAATAGGGATTCGATTCTTGGAACGTATCAAAGGCTCAAAGCTCTCTTACAATGCTTATCAAGCCGTAGTGTTGATCGTTACGTTTCTTGCTTACGCTAGCTACCACGCTGCGAGAAAAACAACAAGCATTGTGAAGAGTGCTCTTGATCCTCAATCTCCAGATACAGGGCTTAACTCACTTCTATTGAGATTCACTTCGTTTGGATCCTCCTCCTCTGGTAAATTAGAAGGTGGTGGTTGGGCTCCGTTTAATGGACCAAATGGCACGGTATTGCTCGGTGAGATCGATGTTGCGTTTCTTGCGGTTTACGCTTTCGGGATGTATTTCGCTGGTCATTTGGGAGATAGGATGAATCTAAGAATCTTCTTGACGGTTGGAATGGTTGGGACAGGATTGTTTACTTCTCTGTTTGGAGTTGGTTACTGGGCGAACATTCATAGCTTTTACTATTTCTTGATTATGCAAATGTTAGCTGGATTGTTTCAATCTTCGGGTTGGCCATCTGTTGTTGCTGTGGTTGGAAACTGGTTTAACAAGAAGAAGAGAGGTTTGATTATGGGAATATGGAATGCTCATACTTCTGTTGGTAACATTACTGGCTCCTTGATCGCTGCTGCTATGTTGAGATATGGTTGGGGATGGTCCTTTGTGGTTCCTGGTGTTGTCATTGTGTTGATCGGTTTGGTGAACTTCGCTTTCTTGCCTGTTAGTCCAGAGATTGTTGGAGCAGAGCGAGATGAGGATATTGTTTCGTCGTCTGAGAAGATCGGAAACTCGGTTAACGAGCCGTTACTATTGAGCTCGTCGGATTCGGAAACCGATGACAAGAAACGAGCTGTTGGATTCATTGAAGCCTGGAAGATTCCAGGAGTTGCGCCTTTCGCGCTCTGTTTATTCTTTGCTAAGTTGGTTGCTTACACTTTCCTCTACTGGCTACCTTTTTACGTTAGCCATACAGGTAATTTTGTGCATATTACTGAGTTAGTACAAAACCACTAGCTAGACTACTTGTTATGTTCATGTAACTGATTAGATTTTTTTTGTATATGATGATTTGCAGCTATTGAAGGTGAGTATTTATCGGACGAAACAGCGGGGAATCTTTCGACNTGTGCATATTTACTGAGTTAAATACAAAACCACTAGCTAGACTACTTGTTATGTTCATGTAACTGATTAGATTTTTTTTTGTATATGATGATTTGCAGCTATTGAAGGTGAGTATTTATCGGACGAAACAGCGGGGAATCTTTCGACAATGTTCGATGTAGGAGGTGTGGTTGGAGGAATCATGGCTGGTTACATTTCAGACAGAATTGGAGCAAGAGCGATTACAGCTGCTAGTTTCATGTACTGCTCAATCCCAGCTTTGTTCTTCTACCGTAGCTACGGACATGTATCGTTATTAGCCAACGCGTCACTCATGTTCCTAACCGGGATGTTGGTAAACGGACCTTACGCTTTGATTACAACGGCCGTTTCAGCCGATCTTGGAACACATAGCTCGTTGAAAGGAAACTCGAGAGCTTTGGCTACGGTCACGGCTATAATTGACGGAACGGGATCAGTAGGCGCTGCGGTTGGACCGTTGCTAACGGGTTACATATCGTCTAGGAGTAGCTGGACCGCGGTTTTCACAATGTTGATGGGAGCTGCGTTTGTGGCTGGACTATTGTTGACGAGGCTGGTTATGGCCGAAGTAGCCGAGAAGATAGCCGAGTCTAGGCCATCGGAGGAATGTAGAACTCCCGTGGACCACGAGCAGGGTCACGTAATGGAAGTGTGATCATCAACTTATGATCGCCATTTTTTTGGTTGCGTTTTAAGTTGTGTGTAATTTTCTTAGGGGAGATCTCGGACCGGAGTTCAGGTCTGTGGGAATTTGTAAACATTTAATCTGCATTGTGATGTAAATAATTTAATATATATTACCGATCTTGATTTGATCAATTTCTCAAGAAATGAATCTCCAAATTTGCCGTGGCTTCGAGAAGATTAACTTGGTTCTGCAAAATGACACATAAAATTATGCCAAAATTTATTAACAATATGTAAGTGATAGTAGTTCACCGGTTCACAATTTGTTAATACTAACAAATTCATTTATGTTTGCAGCCGATGAGGTGAACAAAATCATTTGTGAAATGGAACTGTTTTTTTATTTACCATTCATAAATTTGTTCGTATGGACCAACCAGAAAAGAGAGAAAATAAACTGCCATGGACCAATAATAAATTGATCCGCTACAAATTATTGTCAAATCTATAAATCAAATGGTCTAGTCTATTGATTATTTGGTCCACTTTTTGTTAGCAATTCAGAATCAAATGGGAGATCTTTTTAATTAGTTCAAAAAAAAATTGGTACGCCACTCGGCAAAGGGTTCTCATCAAATATGTCTACGCGTGGACGTTTGAACAAACAAAGTGGAACCTATATAAATGTATATATTGATACGAACCAAAACATTAATATATTACATTGTCATCATGTCATGTGTATAAATTTTACCTTCTTTTTAATATAAATAAACATAAATTAAGGACATTAACTAATGTGGAAATCTACGTACCACTAAGATTAAGGACCACAGCTTCTGATTTCCAGTATTTTGATCGTGGTATTGACCACTACATTTATTTAGTGATTTGTTTAATAATAGCATAAAACGTAAAAGACTATAGTAGTATAGTGTCTTCTACATATGGATGGACCACATTTTTGAAAATTCAAAAGCAATTAAATGCACACACACACACACACACACACAACCGTGTAATTGATAATGATAGGTTAGGTTATAATCAATCAAATTAAGTAATCGGATCCCACTAGAAGCTGCGTAATTATACACATGACGTACGAATTTTCTCGATTGAGAAAGCTTAATATTTTATTTGAACAATACTGTTTATACGAAGAGTTAAACTGCTTCGTTAATTAAAGCCAATTAATCCGCAAACTCTAGCGGTTTTGTGTTTTTTTTTTGTTCCTCACATTATTTAGATAAATTATTCTAATTTCTAACTACTTGTTTTGTGGTGTACTACTAATAACAATTTTTCAATATAATTTACTCATTTGAGGCTACATATTAAATTCTTACGAAAACTTGAATCATAATACTAAAATTAACTTGTTAAAGAAATATTTTACACGTTCGAACGAGTACGACTGAATATATAAGAGAACGACTTCGTGGAATATGACATATTGACATGGCATCAGTTTTCATATATACGAAAAGCATACCTTATCACAAGATCACCGTAGAGACGATAATTATTGGTGAAGGGACCTTAATTACATACATAGTGGAATAGAGAAGCCATTACTTCAAGCCCACATACTTGGGCCTCAACTACATATAATATGATAAATTTGGACAGAACATTAATTCAACTACGGAACATATACAGTATTTAGGTCACGTACTAATGTGTACGCGGGTACGAAAAGGCACCTACGTAATCTCATGGTAACCGTCGCATTCGCAACCAACTACATTAGTAAGTATTTAAATTCTACTCTTTCAACATTGTAAAATCGGTTGGTAAAGGAGAGGAGAAAAAAAACCATTGGTTGGGAACAAGAGGATCGAGAGAGAGGGAGTGAAGGCAAAGATAAACTCAGTCTTGGAGAAGAAACTTGAAGAACTCGAGTCTCTACTTGAAGTAGTCAATTTTACCGACGATGATGATCCCAATCTTCGGAAAATACAACTAGGAATTTTATTTGTGAGGACCCTTTTAGCGGCTGAGATTTCGTCTCGACGGCTGCATGTGGAAGGAGAAGAAGACGTTGACGAAAGGTTTGATTGCTTAGCAAAGAGGTTAACCGAAATAGAGGCTTCTATCATTAATCAATGGCCCGGTCATCATGATAATGGTTCACTGATCAAATCAGAAATGGAAAGTTTGGAAACTAATGATGGTATTATCAACGGTGAAACCGGTGCGGATTACTCGTCGGTCGGATCTTGTCTGAACGAGTCTAGTAAAGCAGAAGAGGAGGAGGAGGAAGAAGTAGAGGCTGAGCAGTGGCCAATGTTTCAAGATGCGCCATCGGAGGAGATGGAAGAGGTTAAGTTTCCGGTGGCGGGCACGGTTAAGGAAGAGGTGATGGATAGAGAAGTGAAAGGGAATGGGCGGGTGTGTTTTAGGGCTTTGGTTTATTTCGGTTTGATTGGTTTAGTTGGTGGTATGATCAGTTTAGTTGGTTATATTGGTGATAGCAATGATAATTTGCTTCTTACCCCTACTTAGATGACATCTTGTATCGTCTTAACTTTACTAATTGGTTGCCTTCTTTTCACTTTGATACTAGAAATTTAAATTTAAGTTGTTCATCGCTATTGAATTATGTATGGTGTTTGATAAATAGGTGTGACGTATGATTTATAGAAAAAAAACGTGTGATTGATGGCAAAAAAAAGAAAAAAATGTGTGATTGTGGTATTAAAATCAGACAAGACGATTTCTTGTATCAAACTGAACTATAAGAGGAGAAAATAAATGTTGTTATGATCCATTTTTGTTCTTCTCACACCACAATCATAGACCTTTTGACACAAACAGGGACTATAGCTTATTTACTAGAGGATCATCTATTGCAACCGATCACTGACGACCAAGTGAGTGCCTTGAAGGAAAATACTCACACCTCGAACCAAACTTCAACTAATTCCCCTTAAATGCGTGTGATATTAATTGGACAATAGACACCCGAATTTAGGGGCTGAGGCTGAGCATATTAAAAAGCTTTGATCAGAACTCACCACCCAGGGTACAATAACCCTAATTGATTAAACAAAAACAGAGCATACTCTCAGAAATTTTTTCTTGAAAGATAAGAAATATGCATAGCAAGATAAGAAGAAACGTATTCGGCTTCCTAACATATATGAGATAAAAATATTGGTGAAATTTAAGTGACATTGATCAAACCTTGTGTTTCAGTTTTCAAACAAGACCAAATGTAGCGTAAATCAGATATGTTTTAGACCAATGTTTCTATAATTAGAATGTTTTTGGTTGAAAATAATGTAAAAAAAAAAAAGAGATAAATAAATCAGTAATAAATAAACAAAGATCACATTCACACAACACATTGTTTAGTCTTTGGTATATAGGACATGCTGACTCTCCTCACAACCCTGACTTGAAAGGCACGCCAGTGGCTGGCAACCATGAACCGCCGGCGATAAGGCTTCCCACGGTAAACCGAGAAGCAACTGCGGTGCTCGTTATGGCATGGAATCCTTTCCACCGGACCCGCCATCTAGTGGAAGACCCCGGCCCAAAATTTTTGTACTCTCCATAGAAAACAGTATTGAGAGCAAAATTGGATCCTCTTAACCAAGGAGACCATCCCAAGGGACTGATCGAGTTGTCTATGTAGGTCTTCATGATTGTGACACGCGAATAAGCTTGCCACGGTCGGCCTAAATAAGTCTTGTACGATCGAATCACAGGCCTCAAATCAGAAGCCGCGATTATCCTTGAGCTATGGATGGTTATGCCTGTGTTCTGGAAAGGGTCACCCCGACCTTGAGCGGTTATAATGTTGGCTTGGCCATGGAGGGGTCTTCGGACAACAATCATGCAGTTTTGAAACACAACAGCTGCATTTCCAAAGATGAAGTCGATGGTGCCTGAGATGTAACACTCTCTAAAGAACTGACGTTGTGAGTGGATGTAGAGAGTGTCTTGGAATCCATGGATACCGACTCGGTAGAAAACAGAGAGGTCAGAGGATGATCGAACTGCTACAGCTTGGCCGCGTAATGGCCCTGCCGTGTTGATGAATGTCATGTCTTTTGCTACAAACCTTTGGCCTCCAAAGCCTTCAAAAAGAGTTGAAAAAGACTTATTAGTACCATTAGAAGTCGTAA
>NC_025690.1:11646185-11699041 GCF_000633955.1 Camelina sativa | reverse complement strand
TCTATGTAGGTCTTCATGATTGTGACACGCGAATAAGCTTGCCACGGTCGGCCTAAATAAGTCTTGTACGATCGAATCACAGGCCTCAAATCAGAAGCCGCGATTATCCTTGAGCTATGGATGGTTATGCCTGTGTTCTGGAAAGGGTCACCCCGGCCTTGAGCGGTTATAATGTTGGCTTGACCATGGAGAGGGCGGCGTACGAGAATCATGCAGTTTTGAAACACAACAGCTGCGTTTCCAAAGATGAAGTCGATGGTGCCTGAGATGTAACACTCCCTAAAGAACTGACGTTGTGAGTGAATGTAGAGAGTGTCTTGGAATCCATGTATACCGACTCGGTAGAAAACAGAGAGGTCAGAGGATGATCGAACTGCTACAGCTTGGCCGCGTAATGGCCCTGCCGTGTTGATGAATGTCATGTCTTTTGCTACAAACCTTTGGCCTCCAAAGCCTTCAAAAAGAGTTGAAAAAGACTTATTAGTACCATTAGAAGTCGTAAGTCGGATTTAACTAAGGTTTTAAGATTAGAATTTGAACCGGCGGTTGCAGAGTTATAGGTGGTGTAGCCGTGCTGGACGCTTCGACCACCGGTGACGATTGTTTTTCTCTCACCGTCACCGACGAGCATGATGTTATGGTTATCGTTTCCAACATCGATGTTCTCTCTGTATACACCTTTCTTCACATATATGACAAATCTTGACTTGTATCTCCTTCTTGCTGCGAAGTTTATGGCAGCTTGTATTGACCCGAAATGGCCGGACCTGTCTAGTGATACCACTAGGTGTGGCCTCGATTTCGCTAAAGAGGCTGATACGATCAAACGTCTCTCGTGTCTTGAGACCCAGCTTGGGAAGTATTCTTTGTGGTTTGCTTCACAAACCAAACAGATTGGAATTAATTTGACTGTGTTAGATAAAGTCATGTTACATAATAACCTTATTTTTTTTTTTTTTTTAAATTACCGTCTAAGATGAAAAATCTAGGTGTCTTTTGCAGGAAAAAAACAAATGGTACATAATAACCTAAGATGTTAATTACTATTCATAATTAATCTGATCACGTGTGAACAAAGATTAGGATGAACGTAACACTTTTTAATACTTTTTGCCGAGAAAACTTATAAGCAGCAATAGATGATTTGTGGAGCAAATTGGTGTATTCGTAATTAAATGAGGAAAATCTAATTATCCAGTTGAAGTAAGTATGTAACTATAATATTTTTTTCTTTGACTAAAGTAATTATAATATTAATACAGTATAATAGAACGTACCAGTCGTATGATTATGTTGCTTCATGAGAACTCCATTGACGGCCAAGCAGTTTCCAATTAAATCTGACAAGTTCTTGTTGGAGATCGCCGGCATGACGAAATCTGAGACGTTAAGATCCTCGGATCCGGAACGGCATGTCTCGATGTTGGTCTGAGCCGTGCTGAGCCATGTTTGTGCGTCGAAGTCCGTACATTTGACATCATTTGAAGCCGCCGGGTTAAGTCCCTTGAGCGTTCGGTTCAGCTGAGCCACTGTGTTTTGGAAGACGTGTACGCAGTCTGACCAAGCGGCCTTCCTTTGGTTGTTGGTGCAGCTCGGTCCGAACTTTACGGTTTGACTGTGTGTAATCACGGCTTGGTCAAGTGCTATCTTGACAAGCATTCGTAAGAACTCGGACCGGAACCTTGGTGGTCGGTTGATGTTATTCTGTGAGCTCTTCCTGAAGTAGTAATTGCATGTCTCAGCGTGTGGAGTCTTGTTGCACCACCATGTCATGTCACCGGAGACAGAGCCGTTGTTGGTTGGAGCCGGTGGAGACACCGGTCCGGGAGATGTCGGTGAGGAAGTAGGGGAACTCGAGGTTGGGGTTGGGGATGGTGCGGTTTGTGGTGGTGGGGTAACATTATGATCCCACGGAGGAGGAGCATCAGTTCCACCGGTGAAGCCACTGTGGTGTACGGCGGAGGAGAACGGTAGAAGAAGAAATGAAGCCAAGAGGCAAATGTGAAAGATGCCTCTACGCATTTTTTGAAGTTCTTGGCTATCAGTTTGTATGGGGAATTGGGAAATGTCATGGTGTGATGTCTTAACTAATTAAAGGGATTTTAGTTTCGTATATTAAATTATTTTAATGAGGAATTATTCTTATTATTGAGTTTGTGTGTATGTACTTTGCAAGTGATTGTTATTGAGGGGAGAACATGATGATGTGTGTTGTCTTTGCTTGGGATTGTATTCATATGTATCATGACTCATATTCTTATTTTGCAACATATGATTATAAAATCATATAATATGAAACACCTATATGTCTATAATTGATTCCATTACATAATTATAAAAAATAGTTAGAAAAAATGTCAAATTGAAAAAAGAGGAGGAAACGTGACTTAAAAGGAAGAAGAAGGAGAAGTGTTTTTCCAATGTTAAAGTAACCTTTCCATGTGCTTTTAGCTCAGTTTCTACTCCTGTAGTTTCAAGCATACGCAAACTCTTACAATAATCTTTGTTTATGTTACTAAAATGATTATATATTACTACATAATTTTATATTTGTATTAAATATCTCCGGTGATTATGTGACTTTTTCGAGTTTGCTTTTTATGTTGACGATTCTGACGTTGTCACCAGCTAGTGTCTTCGTGACCCACCCCTAGTGTCTGGTTTTTCTCATGGCGTCGTGACCTCCTAGTGTATCTTCCTTAGGGAAGATGTTCACATAATATAAGCCTTGGAATATTCACTGATCCGGACCGGACCGAACCGAACCAAATACTATTGTTTGCATGGCCTTGTTGAAAACTAAAACTTTTCTTGAATATAATTCTACGTTACCATTTAAAATACTCGATATGAGTTGCTGTGAATCAAACGGCCTAGCGAAACTATCATAATGTTACAAACTTACAATGATGTTTGTATACGTTAAAGAATTACAACAATGTAAAATTTTATTGATAACTTTTTTGGAATAAATATGAAAAACTACCATCCTCCATCAGGCCGAAGAAGTGTTTTCAGCTGAAACAGAGGAATCGTCCAAATACTCAGAACGAAGTTGCATAAGTAGTCGACCAAGATAGTTGAGCCCTTCCCCTTCTCGGCCACCTCCCCAAAATAGATCGTGCGGGGAAGACTCCACAAGAACCGATCCAGCAGTTGAGAGCAGCATTGATTTCAAGTGAGGATAAGTCGAGAACTTGCATTTTAGAGCCATGTACATTACTTCTATCTTCACATCTTCCCAGTCACTCCGAACCTAAAACAATCATTACAAAGATCAACGAAAGAGTGAAAACTGCTTTGATGCTCGAAACTGGACAACTGAACTTTTTATTCATACCAGTTCAGGTTTCTGTCTCAGTGTTGATCTGCCTATCAGAGCTGCCTCCTCCGGACTTCTAGCTGTTCTAATTTTCTCAACGCAGTCATGTGCCATCGGATTTTCGACCCCAACAAACTTGTTTGCCTTCAGGTTTTTGGAAATGGAAGAGATTATGTTATTATGAAAGAGCCAGATATCATTTTACATGGACAGTTGTGTGGTACCTGATAGTAATGCTCAACACTGGGCCAGGTCATGTAATCATCATTCTCCTCCCCACAGGGCATTCGTATTGGATGCGGAGAAAAGTTTGAGAAACTTCCATAAAGGTCCCATGTTTTGTAGAAGAATATGATACTAGATTCAAAGGGGTTAACACTGGGGTCAATCTCAACAGTTGCGTCCTCTGATGGGATAACAGGTATAAGGTCTGGTATGGGTTGAAGAAACCCGGTGACAAGCATGTCGGGGCCAACCTGTAGTTTTCAAGGATTTAGATTAACCAATGGTACTAAGAGGCTAGATTGGTTAATGTTAAGTCAAGAAGTGTAAATATTAGTATATTACCTGCTCGTAGCAAACATCCATTAGATTCAATGCTTGTGTCATCTCTACCATCCCAAGTTCACCAACAGGAGAAGGCGCATTTCTCCCACCAATTATTTTTGGGGCAACGAAAGCAACAACCTGAAAAACGAATTACATTGATGGAATAACACCTTCATAAGTAGCAAGCTATAAATACAAAGCTCACAGGTCCAAGATGAGCTTTGGCCAGACAAAAGCATAAGATGACTACAAAATAAGTGTGGAAATAGTAAAAATGGGTACCTTGTGGATGACGCTGGATGATATAGCAGATGCAGCTAATGTTCCACCACACTCCCATAGAATCGAGAGATATCCACGAAGATGGAAATATTCCATAACTTCTCTTGGATTCAACATGTCAAACTCCACAACTTCAACACCTTTGGACGCAAGAAATTTCTGGAAACTCTTTCTCGCACCTCTTTGTGTAACAATTATGGTAGGCACTTCTGAGACATCCCAGAGATGGGCTTTCTCAGGAAGATCAAGACTCTGAGTCATCACAATTCGCGTAGGGGTGTGACCTTGTCCATGTCTTGCAGTCAATCGAGGATCTGCAGTTAAAAAATTGTACAACTCTGTTGTTCTTATTTCAGTTTTAGGCATCCATAAAGATTCAAGATTTGAGGTAAAAAAAATATCTACCATCTTGGCGTACAGTGTTTCCTCCAACTATCACAGCATCACTTCTTCCTCGCAACTCAAACACTCGGGTTCTAGAGAGTTTACTACTTATCCATGCTGCATGTCCACTACTTGCTGCAATCTTACCTGTCAATAAACCAAAAAAAACTTTAAGCTCCCTCCAACTTCCATCTATTCTAGTACTAACATATAAAATGCAGGTTGATATAATTACCATCAAGAGTCATGGCATACTTAAGAACAGAGAACGGAACGCGAGAACAAGCTCTATGTATCAAAGGAGCATTCACAAGAAGACACGATTTCCGAGCATCCTGTAAGAACTTGCACATTTAGTTACCAAAATAAAAACAATTCACTTCAAATCGAAGAGTAAAAAGATATAGATTATTACCTCAAGAACTTTACTCTCAAAGTCCTCTCCAAGAACATTCACTTCAATCCCTTGGCTCTTTAGTTCACGAATCGCAGAGCCTCTTAGATGTTGTAGAGGATGCCTTATTCCAACAACAACTCGTTCAATTCCTGCCTAATCTACACAATGCATTTCTTCGACTCAAACACAATTTTATCAAATTGTTCATCATTTTATCACAGATCATTGGATTTTATACTCAGAAGCCAAAACCTGAACAAGAGCAGATACAGCAGCATGGTCGCCGTGACAATCACCAGGCTCCATGTTTAAATAAGCCGTGGAGCCTCTACAAAACTCTCCAGCAGCTTCAACAGCCAACGCTTCTGCTGGTTTAGTGCCTTGAGCGTAGAGATATCCTTCTCCAGCGACTTTACCAGAGGAAGTAGCGATCACACAACCGAAATTAGGGTGAGGTGAAGTAAGTCCAGCTGACATTTCAGCCAAATCAACAGTGCGTCGGATAAAGGCGGCGTCTTTCGCATGGTGATTACGGCCATTGTCGCCGTTAGCTAGAGTGGCTCTGCAGATCAAGGGAGACGAGCTGATTCGTAATGAAAGAGCCATAATTGGAATCAATTGGCCTAATCTGTGAAAAGAAGAGAAGGGTTTAAAGATATGCAATGTCCCAAATGTCAAAATCGTGTACTTACTCAGAGCTAAACAAAATCAAATCTTTCGTCTTGTTCAACAAACGGTAAGTAAAACCCAGAAACAAAAGATCAAAACTTTACTCGTGTTCTCTGAATTAAAACAGAAACCCGTATAAACCCTATTCTCGAAATCTATCAATGTCGCTGACCTGAGAAAAAAGGGTATAAGAAACTGAAGAGATCGAAGTCGGCGAAGAGTGAGAGAGAGCGAGATCCTCAAAGCATTAAGAGTGACATCAATCCAAATGCAGAGACTGATTCACACGAAATCACATTAGAAAATCCATTTCCTCATCTCCATAACTAAGAAAATTCAAAACAAGTGAGAAGGGGACGAAGAGTGGGTTGAGAGGCTTGAGAGAGAGAGAGAAGAAAAGCTGAAGCAGAGAGGTGTAGTCACTTGGGCTCACGACACATAAGGAAGAAGCCCACTTAGGCCCAATATCCAGAATTCTGTTCATTACACTATCTCCGTGAGTGATCTAAGAGGAGAGATCGACGATGAGAGATGCGAATCGATTACGTTGGATCGAAGGTTAGGGATAAGATGCGTGAGAGAGAGTTTGGATTTGTTAATCTCGGTCTACACACATTCAGTTGAGCTTATTTTCGGCTTATAAGAATATCATAAAACCATAAGCAACATATGAAGTCCTATTTAGGCTTTGAAAATGGTGGAGACGTTGCACTTATAATTTGTTAACGACACTCACGCTAGCATCAGCATGGATCTTTTTATTATAATGCATTACTATTTTGAGTTTTATTTTGAATAATAATAAATTTAACGACAATGATAAAGGTAGGGGTACTCATTAAGGCCATGAGACCACAATTATTCCTATATAACATATTTCTCAGGCATTGGTCTTATATATGCAGTAGCACTTCATGTCTCCTTTTGCGCTTACTTTCTCGCAAAGACCGACTGATCCTTTCCACGTTTTGATACACATTGCATTACATTTCTCGAGAGAGCATGCCAATTTTTTTATTTGAATATGTTGTGTCATTTGGTGACGCTCCTATTACTGTAACATATAAAACATAAAATCTCAATATTATTTTTTTATAAATCAAATATATTATCTTTGCTTGAGTGATTATGTTTAAAAAAATGTATACTAGCTAGTTAGATTATAAGTTTTAAAATGGCAATGCATGAAGTGGTGAGTATGCTTTTATACTAGTTATATATTTTCGCATATAGTTGATGTAAGATTTTCATACACTCTCTTTCGAGATAATAGCACTTTTAGCTATTAATATGGAAAAAACCCGTCAACCCTCTCTCCCTAACACGAATACCATATTGAAGTGATTTTACTATTATATAAAGGACATAAGCCAATTTATTTATTGTCAACAATTTTGAGTTGAAAATCCATATTCCTAACATAATATCATAGTTCGAAGACAAGTTTCCCTTTAATCAGCTAACACATAAAAAAGTATTAGTCACCTCGCTTATTACTGAAAAAACTGAAATTTCTTTAGTTTTGGTAACGATTTGACAGAAAAGAAGCAAATCAGTATCATAAAATTTTATACTAAAAATAATAATTTTGATACATATTTTATATGAGATAATTTAATTGATAATTTTGATACATATTATATATGAGATAATTTAATTGATATTTTAAACAAATAATATGATAATCATAATCAGTTTCTTTTATAATGATTATATATAATAAAATTATTCTGAATGTTTATACAAACCTTGCACAAGAAGGATGTAGATAGTTAGTACGGTTAAGAAGACTTGAAAAAGTTTCTTCATCTTCGACACTATAAATGAATCGGAATTGTTTAAAATTTTACAAAGAACATGCTACTTATATATATATATGTAGTTACATCTATTCAACAATCATGGATATCTAATTCAACCAAATTTAATTAAATTTAATTTAAAGAGATCTTGTTTCAAATAATCCAGATTTTATTCTGATTTAAACATACAAGCAAAAAAAAACAAAAAAAGTGCAGAAATATCTTTAAAATGTAAAATATTACATATGATGCTATATTGATATTATTGTATTAAAGAGAGCAATAAATGCCAATTAGAGAAAAATAGTCAATTTATTTATGGGGAAACTGTGATTTCCAAAACAAACAAATCCCTAGTCCCCATGTCATCAGCGAGTATTCCACCACCTCTTTTGTATGCAATGACAAAGCCACTTAATCATTCCCGATATAAAATAGTTATGTTGTTTTAAATTAATCCAGATTTTTTCACATATATATACTAATTGGGAAAATTTTAAAAAATAAATAACTTTTTTTTGAATAAACAAAAAAGAAATATCTTTAAAATGTAAAATATTACATATGATGCTATATTGATAATATTGTATTAAAGAGAGCATAAATATCCAATTAGAGAAAAATAGTCAATTTATTTATGCGGAAACTGTGATTTCCAAAACAAACAAATGCATTAATTTTTTTAGTTATTATATTCAAAAGATTTGGATAAGATTAAAATTTATTATTCTTCTATCATCTTTGTTGGATTTTATGTTTTAGTTATTTTGAATTATCATACATATACATATAATTAATAAAAATATTTAAATTTCTGCATATATTGTTATTCATCTTTCGGGTCACTAGGTCAACCGGTCGGACCGGTTGAATCACAGGTCAATTAGTTTATTGGTTTGTTTACATTTTATAAATATAACATCTACTTTTCTATAATTATATGAACAAACATACATAATGAAGTACTAAACAAATAAAATTAAACTTTAAATGATTAGATAAAATAACTAAGTGATTTTTCTGTAAATAACAACATTTAATTTTAATTTGGTTTGAGTTTGAAGTATGATAAAAAATAAAATATTTTAATTTGATACTGATATGTTGGTCCGACCTGCCGGTTCAACCACCGGTTCACGAGTTTTTAGCGAGTTTTTCCGGTTTTTTGTGGGTTTTTAGTTGTCCGGTTTTTAGAAGTAACCCGGACGGGAATGTCTACCAGGTCGCGGTTGGACCGGTCCAGGTTTTAAAACACTGCAAAATAGATGAGCGAAACAAAGTGTCTTTAATGTTCCACATTGGTTTAAAATTTGGCCAACGCTTGCGAGTCTACTCAAATCATGGCTAAAAGGATTTCAGATCCGAGTGAACAAACAACTTTACTTATCATACGTTCAAAATTTTGTTTTTTAGTTTTTTAGGGAGGTGTATTGAACTTGATATTTTAGGAGATTTTAGAGTATTCTGAAATCTTCTGTTATTTAATTGATAATTTTTAAAAATCATCTGAAATCCTATGTTATTGAATGTGAAATTTATAAAAACCATTCAAAATCATTTACAATTTCTTGTTATTCAATCTATAATTTACAAATCTCATTTCAAATATACTGTTATTCAAAATACCCCAACTTTTTTTTTAAAAACTTCTGAATGGGATTCAGGAAGATTTTTCTAACATACATTTTTAGTTCAAAAATATGATTTACAAATCCCACCTTTAAAGGTGAAACTTTGGAAGATTTTTATAAAAAAAGCTCCGAAGCAATTACAATTTTTTTTGAAAATACGTTCTCCATGGACCATGGCTCCATCTCTGCAACTTGTCTTCTCGTACTCTCTCTCTCTTTCTCTCAAATACATACATAAAGAAAAAATTCCCAAATTTGTCATCCAGCCCATCATTGAATAACTGCAATTCAAAATGTTCTCTCGGCCACCTTCTGAGCGGAGCCGTCGACGGTGACGGTCACAACCTTTAAGTGCTCGAAGTGGGAAGCTTAATTTGGTCAAAAGAATCGCTCTTTTCTCCGAAAAAGAATGTCCACATCTGGGTTTAGTATGTGCATCGCTCTTTTCTTGCTTCTTCTCTTGTTTTTTTACTCTCATTGAGTATCTTCTGCAGACAATTCTTAAGCAGGTGGTTAACGTATAATGAAACTGAATATTATATCATATAGAGATAAAGAGGGAGACGTCATGTACTTTCTTTTATTCCTGAAACTTCCAGGTTCATGAAAATGTTTACCACATCGAATTTCAGCATTTGTTTTCTCAAACATCAAATGCTTCGCTACCTACTTTAATATTCTTTCAACTATTCTATCACTTTAATCAAATAACATAACTGAAAACAGAAACAACAACATATTCTTTAGATATTTGTCAGACATTGATCATTATATGTGGTGCAGTTTTTCTTGTCTTTGCCAACAAACGTGATTCTGCTTACGATCTCTTTTTTTTTTTTTGTTTTACCATATAAATATCCTAAAATCACCTAAATTTAATAACTAAATCTCACTAAATTCCAGTTCTCAAATCTCAACAAATCCTAAAATCCTACCAAATCTTCTAAAATTACAGTCAAATCTCTCAAAATTCTAAAATATTAAAATTCCATCAAATCTCTTAGAATATCAAGTTCAATACATCCCCTTAGTTGAACTAATAATTTTATTGAATGTAAAAAATATTTTAAAATTTATAAAACATTATGAATGTTTAAATTCTATAATTTTAATATATATATATATATATATATATATAATAGCATCTAAACATTAGAAACATTAAAATATTAGTAACTGTTAAGACTTTACAAATTTTAGGTCTACCTTCCACAAATCATAACTGGGCCAATATTATACAATGCTAAAGCATTGGTTTTTCAGGGCAAAGGTATATGCAATAACATTTCATGTCTCCTTTTGTATTTACTTGCTCACAAATACCGGTTCCTTTCCACGTTCTTGTACACACAGATTTACATTCTTCAATAGGACATGTCCCTTGTTTATTTGAAAAAATCTTATGACAATGTGTCATCGCATTCAGTGACACTCCTTTCCCTGTAGTATAAAAAGCATAGAATCTTAGTCTTTATGTACATTTAAAAATAATATAATTTTGATTCATTGACTATTCTTAAATGAAAAGTATAATTAGATTAAGCACTTACAACTCATAAGTGATTAACAATAAGTGGATTGACTAATGTTCTTATAAGTTATTTTACATTTTTTTGAGATGAGATTACATCATATTTGTTACCCATAAACCTTGACATATTCCGTCATGTGTTTCCAGCGAGATCATGTAATATATTTTACATAAGATAGTTTCATGCTATTAAAATATAATATGATATTTGTAATTGATTCAAAATAATTATACAAATGTACCTTGAACAAGAAGGATGTAAATAGTGAGAATGGCAAACAAGACTTGAAAGAATTTCTTCATCTGTGGTAATACAAGACTTGAAATATAATGAGATGTTCTAAAAATTGCAAAGAACATGTATACATATAAATATATATAGTTGTATGTATTCAATATTCCTATCATATTCAACCAAAATTGATTCAATTCCATTTGAAATGATTTTTTTAATATAATTATTATTCCAAAATTATTTCTAATTTAATAGGATATTGTTTTACACTAATCCAGATTTTTTGCTCATTCTGTATTTAAAAACCTTTGATTTTTTTTCTCCATTATTGTAAAACACTGGAAATTGATTGGCCATGAATTTAATAATGTATCTTGTTCCAGTTTATTGTACTTTCATAAATTATTTTATTTATTGTATATCTCTTATTCTTAACTTTAAGTTTAATTACTTTCAATAATGATTATCCATCTACAATATTTTAAAAATTTTTACGAATTTTTTTTTTGTGGTTATTTTTGTGTGTTTTGTTTATCTTTGTGTCATGTTCTTTTAAGGGTCGTGCGGCTTTTACCGGTGAGGCGGCAACATATATGATACGAAACCAACAACTTAATAATATTTAAGGGCGAAGAACGGGCAATAGTCACTGATTCAAAAGAAAATGTTCATATGTTGTGTCGTTGTTATTTCTGATAAATTTGGAATCATGATATATATAATGACTACGTTGGTTAAAAAATCATGTTTGATCTTAAGTCGTAAAACACACGAAATTTAAACAAATTCCATTTTAAATAGAGTTATTCTTTTTAATTAAAATATTCCTCTCCAGTATGAAAGGGGAAGTAAATTTACCATGATATATAAACAAATTTTCTCACGTAAAATTATTTTGCCTATATTAAACCTATTAACATTCTACAAACTCATAAACACATCGTGCAGTTTAATTATGATCAATCTTCACTATAAATCTTTTGTTTGTCAAATGGGAAGATAAATTCTGAGATTAAAAAAGAAAAGAAAAAAAAGTTATGTGACAATAAGCGGCGGAGATGACGGTATATGGTTGCGACTTGCGATGGTCCAGTGGAAACATGTGAATATATGTGAGAGGATTTAAAGACAGGTTGATGAGTAATTTTGTCTAATATAGAAGGGTATAATAGTAGTTGAAATATTCTAATAGAATGAGATCTACACTCAAAAAACGCAACACCGTCCCAAACTTCAACGAATGTGTCGGCGTCAACGACTCACTTTAACGTGAATGGTAATTTAAGATCAACGTAAATTTTTCTTCAACCGCTAGAAATCTCAGCTAAAACGCAGTTTTAGATCGCTGGACGCTAAAATATTAAACGACTTAACAAAAATCAAAACTTTATATATCCAGAAAAACTAAGGATTTGCACGAAACAATTCAAGAATCAAGATTCCCTCAAGCTTTCACATATATCCGTACCTCAAATTACATAATTAAGAAACAAAGAGAAAAGTAGTAATTTATTTAGTATTTTTTAGCAAAGGCATTGATCAAGGCTAAGGCGTTGCTAGTTCCTCTACCCAAATTCACGATCCTGGACCGGACCGAGTTCTTGATCCGGCCATCCATGATTCGACCCGCGAACCCATCGGAGCAAGTGTTGGCATTAGTCAAAGCAGCGCTGGTCCAAGTCTGAGCGTTGCTCATGTGGAACCAGAACTGGTCACGACCTTTAGCACTACCACACATCTTCATTTCTTGGATGGACTTGGTCAAACGGTCAACAGTGTCATTGATCTCCTCAAGGCAGTCCCTAATGGCTTGAACCTCTCGTTTCCTGAGACCCTTGAAACGGGCCAAGCGGGAGACGAAGAGCTTTGTGGATTGGGCCTGGCTCACGGTCACGGTGAGTGCGGTCTCAGCTAGACGTCGAGGGCTTGTTTGGATGGAGTTGGCGTAACTGGAGAGAGAGTTGACGCATACGGTTGGGTATGTGGTGGCTTTGCAAGAGGATTGCACGAAGTTTATTGCGCGTTTCGAAGCGGCTACGGGGGCTGAGGACGCGGTGAGCATTGTCGTGGATAAGAGGGTTAGAAAGAGAGCGTAGAATATTTGTTTTGCCATTGCGTTTGAAGTGTTTTGTTTTAGATAATTTGATTGTGGAGAAGTAAAGGAGTTGGGTTTTGAGATTTTATAGAGGTTTTTTTTTTTCTCAGAAATATCATATTATTTATTTAAGACTGATCAATACATAATTGTTAATGGAGCCATAAAGGCTTGTTTACAGATTCAGCATAAAAAATAGAAGAATTACATCCATACTGTGCTAACAGATGAGCGGACATATTATCAGATCTTTTAGTAAAGGCAAAGTTAACAGACTTAAATTTTGAAATCCAAAACCTTATATCAAGTAGGATGTTTATTAACTGTTTGTGTCTCATTTTGCCATTGATGATCTTTATTAAAACTTTACAATCTCCCTTTAAAATTAACGAAGTGTATCCTCTGACCCAAGATTGTTGAAGAGCTACGAGCATAGCCTTTGCTTCCGTTTCCAATGGCGAAGACGTATGTGATAATCGAGTTGCACCCTAAGCCAATGTCGATCCCATGTTGTTTCGTATAATCCAACCTCCTGTGGCTTCATGATTAAGATTATTGTATCCAGCATCAAAATTACATTTCACGTAGTCAACGTTCGGTGGTCTCCATCGATGAGTATTTCGATACCCATCTCTTCTCTGGATATGATTATCCATCTTATGGGTGAGATCATAGAATTGTTTTGCATCACTTTTTGCCCATAAGACAATTTTTTATGGACTTTCTCTATAGTTATTGAAGATATTGTTATTCCTTGCTTTCCAAATTCTCCATAATAAACAGATTGGTACCATAGATTCAGCATTTGAAGTTGCACAATTTAGGATTGAAGTAATGATATTAGAAATATTCTCTTCCACATCATTCACTAAATTTGCTATGTTTATGTGAGAAGTACTGGAAAAACGCCAAACCATAGTTGCAAAAGGGCATGTGAATAATGCATGATTGATCGTTTCCTCTGCTTGCCGACATCTAGAACATATCGTATCCAAATTCATACCACGCGATCGTAAACTTGTTAATGTTGGAAGACTTCTTGAAATAATTCGCCAAAGGAAGTGTTTTAGTTTTGGAATTACAAGTAGTCTCCAAATTTTGTTTTTAAGTTCAGGTGCCCCATGACGTATATCAGGAGGAATATCACTTGAAAGGGGATCATGCATCAATAGCCAGTAGCCTGATTTAACTGTGTAATCGCCCGACGTACTATAGTTCCATATGAGTTTATCCGGATGATCTACTTGTGATAGAAACAGATTTTGTGTTTCCATAAAGTCTTCTGGTTTGATTTGTGTTTGGAGTTTTGCCATGTCCCATGATCTAACTTGTCCCAAAAATGTCATGAGAGTGTTTATAGTTCTGTTGTTTTCAATATTGACAGCTGCAATTGGTCTTGGGGGATGTGTATCAAGGACATTATCAATGCCTATTCTTGCCGTTTTGCCATCTCCGATATCAAATCTTGACCCCTTTTTTATGAGCGAGATGCCTACCAGAATGGATGACCAACCATAAGATTGGTTCTTCTGTGATTTTGCTTCTAGCACCGTTGTGTCTCTGTAGTAGCGAGCCTTCATTATCCTTGCAAATATTGAATTTGGATATTGGATTAGTCGCCAAGCCTGTTTAGCTATTAGAGCATCATTGAATTTTTCAAGGTCCCGGAAACCAAGACCCCCTTCTTTTTTCGAATATTGAAGTTTTTTCCAAGCTATCCAGGTGATTCCCCTTTGTTGAGCATCTTTTTCCCACCAGTATCTCATAAGTATTGATTCAATATCTGAAATCACACCTTTAGGGAGTTTAAAACAAGACATTGCATACACTGGCATGGCTAGTGCAATTGACTTTAGCATTATTTCTTTGCCTGCTGGAGATAGTCTTTTTGCAGTCCAACTAGATGTTCTCTGTTTCACATTTGTGATTATATACTCAAACATTTCTTTCTTTTTTCTGCCAAACTGTTCTGGCAAACCCAAGTATTTGTCTCCACCTTCATGATTTGGAATATCTAGTATCACTTTCAATCTGTTCTGTGTTGAACTATATACACGGGAACCAAATGTTATCATAAATTTTGCCGTATTGATTTGTTGACCCGAATAGTATTCGTACACATCAAAAACATTTTTCATTGCTTTGCAGTTTTTTCTATTTGCTTGACAAAAGAAAAGACAGTCATGGGCAAATTGGAGATTTTATAGAGGTTTATTAGTACGTACGTTCTCTTAATTTGTAGTACGTTTGGTTTTTCGTAGGGTTTATAATATTAGTATAATTAATATGCTTGACCTTGACTCTTGGTTCGGTTATTTTTTTCCAACTGGGGTCAATTATTAGTTGGAATTAACCAGAATATTCGCAATTATATTTATATATTTTCTCAGTACCAAAAGTAACATGCGAATGAAAAGAACGATTTATAGGCCTTTCCGTAAAATTTCATCAGAACGGACTTGTCGTGTGAACATAGTTTTATCTTTTGTATTTGTTTTTACTGTGAATATGAATAACATTATCATCATAATTAGTCACAAATATGTAAGGATGGGATCCCATGTAAGTCGACATATTAATGGTACTATCACGCAAAGTACGTATATCTTTCGCCTTTACTTCAATATATCAAAGTATTTTATATTCATCAGGCAACTAATAACAAGAAAGAGAGAAATAGGGTTGGGCAACTAATAATATAATACATAAGAAATGGAGAGTGGATTTGAACCTGAAAAGAAAACATTCTAATTGCAACAATATAATTAATGTACAATTCTAATTAGTCTGGTCCACGTCCAGATAGATGCTATTTAACCACATTAGGCGACTAATGTATCCCATTATTCACAAAAGGATGTACAAAATTATAAGATAACATAGAATAAGAGATGCGATGTTAACAAATTCACATATAAGAATAATGTTCATTTGGCGATTAATTAAATGTATCTTATTATTACTATACATTTTTTTTTTAAGGTAAACTACATAAGATAATTATTGCTTCGGGTGGGGCTCTCAAAGACTGTCGGCCATGAACTTCAACTTCTTCACAACTTTGTTAAATATACACACACTATATATATAACAAATTATATAAATTTGGGAGCTGGGACTTGGTTTCACATGCACTTATCTGATATCTCAGTGCTCTTTTTCCAAAATTTTAAAGAGTTTCACACTTACCCATTTTTTGGGTCAACTCACACTTACTTTCAATCCTCTTTCAATCGTCAAATTTAAGATCGTCCACACCTGTCTCAATACTCTCTTTCAATTGTCAAAATGTTGAAGTTTCACATTCCGTTTTAAATATTTGAAGAAAGTTTTTTCATGCTATTAGCATTGCTTTATTAAACGTATCTTAAAATTTATTGGTTCCCTTTTCGTACCAAAGACACGTCAAAATTAGGAGAAGACAACGATAGTTATATGCACGTGACGTGATGCGTCAATTGTGATCCATAAGTTTTTTTAGGCCACGAAATTACCATACGGCCGACATATATCACTTTGTAGTTGATGTATTAAAATTTCAACTCTTAACATTTTACTCGAAAATTTAATACTCTTACTGAACTTCATTTTTGAGTATAAGAAATGTTCTCAGAAATTAAGGCACGGCAAAATGGGATGAAAATAACGATTGTTTTATATGAGCGTGATGCGTAAATGCGATCCATAAAGTTGGGGTTACTAACTTCCATACTGCCCATACCATACCCGGCTATATAGATTCGAAACTGATATATCAAAACAGAACTGTATCAAAAACTCAATTCTTATCTTATCTATCTCATTTTTTATTTTCAGTCGACAACAAAATAAATATCACTTTGGTACCCTGTTTTCTGCATAAATATTGTGTTTCTTCATATTTGACATAACTCGAACGGTACATATGGAGGCCAGTGCCACATGTTCACGTGGACGTGAGTATTGATCACATTATTTTATTTTTATGTTTTTTGACTAGGAAGTTTGATCGCATTATTTGTCACATGCATGTCAATGTTAAACTAGGTAATTACATACGTCATGTAGGAAGTAGGAAAAATTCATTTTAAACTTTGTAGAGAATAAAAGCTAATATCTTAGAGAAAATTAGCTATTAATAGGGGACACCATCTTTTTTTGTTGGTACGGTTTAGGCATCAGATAACTTCATACCGACCATGCCAATAACTTCTTGGATTTAAGTTTGGATGTGAAAGGTAGTTGAAGCTTTGAGATTTTTGTTGGATTAGAGATGGGGATTCGTTTACTCTCTTTTTTTTGGGTATGATAATTAGACAGACAAAGACTTCAATTTTATAGAATCTCCTTGGTCGCAACATTTACTCAAGTCCTTGTCTCAAAATCGTGGCATATCTTTTCCTCACATAGTCCTCCTTATGATTATCGAGGTTGGGTCTACTTTCATTCACTTTCTTCTTAGCATATGAAACTCACATTCATCAAATTCTATTTCAGCCCATGATCCACTTGCTATGGAAACATTTTGAAGCTTCATGTTGCACCCTCTCGATCCGCTTGTAATAAACTGCTTGGCACGACGCAAACACGACCCATTTCCTACTCATTCGTATCACCGCCAAAACATCGAGAATACTCTAGTGTCACAACTTTGAAAAGTTTGCTGTCATATAAACAAATTAATCCCACTAATATATTCTGAATATTACCATTCCCTTTTGTATCAAGAAATCACTTCTACAAAATTTTTTGGAGTTGATGCTAACTGTATTAAGTATAAAACCAAAACACAAAAAGAAAAGAAAACATGTAGAGCGGGCCTAACAGAACAGGTTTAGCAACAGGCCTAGATTCAAAAAACCAAACAAAACTATTGTGGTCCGGAAACAAAAAACGACGACGTTTCAAAATATTGGAAAAAAAATAAAAATGAAAACATTGAAATAAAAACCCTAGATAATAAAGGTTTCTCTTCTCTCTCAACGCCCCTCCGCAGCAGTTGCAGATTAACCTGAACGGCGAAAAACAAAATCCTCTCCGGCCAAAACGGTAAAATTTCATAGTTCTTCTACTTCATCTTTCGTAGGACATAAGATGTTGGGAGATTTGTTTTAGTTCTGTGTTGATTGAATCTGTTACTTATATATATATATCTGTGGGTTCTGCAGAGTGATTGTAACAAAAAGATGGCGTATCAAGCGATGAAACCCACGAAAGCTGGTTTGGAGGAACCCCTCGAGCAGATTCATAAGATCAGAATCACTCTTTCTTCCAAGAATGTCAAGAACTTGGAGAAAGGTTTCATCTTTTTCGCTTCCTTAAGCATCCTTTGATTCTCTGTTTCAAGTTTAATGAGATGTCTCTCTCCTAGTCCTAGAGAATTTTGAGTTTTGGTATATAGATTCGTTTTTTGGTTGAAGCTCTCTGTTCAGTGTTTAGAAATTAGAAATGTAGATAAACCGATCCCAAAATGTTGCAAGATTCAAAGAGCTTTAAGAGGATCTAATACTGAATAGTCTCTCTGATGCATTTGTTTGATTGACTAGTCTCTGTTGCGTTTGTTTGATTAGTGTGCACTGACTTGGTCCGTGGAGCTAAGGACAAGAGACTTAGAGTTAAGGGACCAGTGAGAATGCCCACTAAGGTTCTTAAGATCACCACCAGAAAGGCACCTTGTGGTGAAGGTAACTCTCACATCATAACCTCTACTTTTAACATTTTACAACTCTACAATGTTGCTAAACTCAAGATTTGGCTTGATATATACATCATTTCTAATTTTTGAAAATCTTGGAACTGATTCATGGTGTCTTTTTGTATCAGGAACCAATACTTGGGACAGGTTTGAACTTAGGGTTCACAAGAGGGTGATTGACCTCTTCAGCTCCCCTGACGTGGTTAAGCAAATCACTTCGATCACAATTGAACCTGGTGTCGAGGTCGAGGTCACTATTGCTGACTCTTAGACGAACACTTGTTCTAAAACCGCTTCAAGAAAGATAGAATGTATTTCATCGTTTCTGGTCCTACATTTTTGTTTCTGCTTAGCGCAACCTTATGTCTTGGCTTTTGATAGTTCTGAGGTGGTTTTGTCAATCATATTATTTTCATCTATTGAGAGACCTTAATGAACCATTTCAAGATCTTGATTTCATACATAATTTCATTTTGTTACTCTAAAAGAGTAAATATTATCTTCAATGTGGTAAACGGAAATAGACCAATGGTCTCATTTTACATGAACCATAATCTTCAACATCCCTGAACTGATGTAGATGATGTAGAGAGATATGTATAAGGGTAGTATAAAGAACCAGAGATTACACTGTATTTTAAGTTCATTTGGTTCTGGATTCAGCTCGCCACTCTACATCAGAGAGTGACACTTTCATACATTTTTGGTTATTATGTATGATTGGCGATTTAAAACAAGGAACTCCAAGCTTCACCTATCCAAATGAGGTCATGTTCGTTTCTTCATTTAGATTCAACATCCATATGCATCCTCAAATTTTGAACCAGGTTTTTTTGCATCGGGCAGTTGTATCGCAGTACAAAGTTGTTCGTTCGTCAAAAAAATTTAGATGCAATCTTATATCAAAATCACTTAAAGTGACATTTTGTAAGCTAATGAGATTTTCTATCGATCAAGTTACTTTTTTGAAGTATCAAACATTTGCGGTTAAAAAACTTATACGTCACAAAATGCGTTTTCCAAAGATAAAAAATTCAACAATTATACGTCTTATTGAATAATAGCAATCATTGCAACACAACACTTGAGACTAGAGATTGGTATGATCAATCACGCTTGAAATAAGGTTTGAGATAACTAACAAATAGATAGTTGAGTACGTAGTCAACGATTTCGGGACATACATTTTTCATAACAAACACCCATTTCATCCAAGATGGCTCCTCTATGTATGTATCTCCTCTGCCAATACCTCTGAATATTGATTTTGCGCATTTACTCACTGATTCTGATAGAAGAAAATCTGAACCATACTATATTTTTCAAGAAAGCAAACAAAAAGACATAATTAGTAAAGTATCACATGTATACATATTATGGTAGAGATTCATGTACAAGTGTTTTTCTTACTTACCTTTTCTAAACAGTGAGGAGTGGTCATATCTGTTGATATAACTCCTGGAAGAACAATTGTTATTTTGATATCCGGACTGAGCTCTATTCTTAATGTCTCAAAGAATCTTAATAAGGCTGCTTTGCTTGCCTACGAAAGTAACCAAGTAACATCAATACTAAGTTAAAAAAAAAAAAAAAAATTGTTTGTGCTATTTAAAGAAAAATCTTACTGAATAGATGCTTGCCAATGGCAAAGGTATATTTGCTGAACCTGAGGCAATCACAATGATTTTTCCTTTGCTCTTTCGTAGATGAGGAATTGCAAAATAAGTGCTGTATGTTGTTCCCCAAAAGTTGACGTCCTTCGTGTACACACAAATTAGAGAAGTAGTTAACATAGAGTTTGCTTGATTAGAAGAATAACCAATATGTATATCTACAGTTTCATAATTTAGTAGTTAATATAATATTTTTTGTCTAAAGAAATTAATAATTTATGGAAATACCATCAATAGAAGGTTGTTACGAAAGTTACCATTATAGGATTAGCATCTTGAATTTGAGTGAAATCTTCGAAAAGAACGGTTTGAAATACACCAGCATTGTTAATCAGGTGGTCAACTGTCCAAATATGATAACTTGATTAGAAGAATATGTATATATATATATACAGTTTCATTATTATTTATGTTGTATACATATTAAAGTTAATTATAACTTAGTTTGGAATTGTATGTAACAAAGTGGAACAAAAGTATACGTACGTTTTCCGAAGTGATGAACCGTCTCATCGATGAACTTCTTGCAGTCCTCAACCTTAGCAACATCACCAAGTATGATAATGACATCTCCCGATCCTAATTGGCGTGATGTTTCTGCTACTATCTCTAGACGATCTTTTCTTCGAGCAACAAGAGCTAAACATGCTCCTTTCTTGGCGTATTCGTATGCCACATGCTTTAGTTTTTTTTTTTTTTTTTACCAACCCAACAAAACAAACATAAATAATCTCAACTAATATACTAACATATCAATTTATGTGGATCTACTGTATTTAAATGTATTATAGTATATGATGCTTTAGAATTATTACAAGTAACGATTTACAGCTCACTACTGATAATCTAGCTATATCATCAAATAAATTATCTATGTCTTTTAGTACACATTTAATTTCAAGAGACTCCACGACAATTTAGGACCTCGAAACCATAAACATATCATCAATTCACGTGGGATTCTTTATTACACTACACACATATATACACATATAATTGAATGAGTAATATATAGAATAAGAAATAGCAATATATCGTTCATAAGATATGGATTAGTTTTTTGAGGAAAACAAAATATAGTTATATATCCGTCGTATACATGGAGTTCATATACAGTAGATGATCAGATTATCCAACAGCACACATGATTACGAAAGATTAGTAATTAAATCCGCATACATGTAGATTTTTTTTGCAAAAGTTCTACAAAAATTATGTCTTCTCGACTACTAATCGTAAATTACTTGGTATTGGTCAATAAAAATAAATAGAAACTCACTTAACGCAAAAATAAAATAAAACGAATTGAACATATATGTTAACAAAAGGCCATATAGCATTCAAAGCTAACTAACCTCTCCGATGCCAGAAGAAGCTCCGGTGATGAGAACTACTTTTCCGGCTACGTTTTCGAAGCGAAGGTACTTATGAAGACAACGAACAAGTTTGACCAAAAGATAAAATGGATAAAAGAGGAAGAGAAAGATGATAGTAAGAGGAGGAACAAGAAGATTGAGAATGCTGGTAAGCATATCCATGTTGTTCTTTGGCAGAACCAATGCCACTACTTACTTTACCACTCTACTTGTTTATGGGTAGTTCTATTATAAATGTTCGAACTTTCACTTTACAAAAATAGTCTATTTTAATAGAGACAAAAGGAGACGAAATAGATGCAAAAGTGGAATTGGCTGGTGCACCTACCTACTTGAACTTTTAACGACGTATAGGAGATATTAAAGTGTTGAGCGATTTGAAAGTATATCAAAACTTAATTATATAAATATTGTTAGGAGTTAGGACTGTAATGTTTAGTTATTTTATAAAATATTAATTAATAGAAATGTTTTTTCTTAAATCCCATTAACATATAACGTAGGATATTTTACTGTTTTTTTTTTTTTTTTTGAAACATACGAGTTTTGTTCAACGTAAAACGAATGTTTTTGATGCGCTACTAAAAATCTTATAGTTTCCGCTCGAAAGTTAATGTTGAGCATAGACAACATAAAATATATTTATGTCGGATTTTGTTTATGAACACATGTGAAAGTGACATTCATGAATTAAACATTATGATTATTGCTCATGTATCGCTATAATCCATTAGTCAATAGCATATTTCAACTACGCACGTGTTCGAGGCAAGAGTTTTGGGGTTAATGACGTATCGACTCCATGTTTCGAACTCTGGGGACCAAAAGACACGTGAAACTTTGACACCGGTCAAAACGTTTTTGTTGGGACAACAAGAGATTTGCATTGTCAACATGATTAATTAAATTTTCACATTGCATGAATTCGAGTACAAAAGAATTTAACATCTCACTAGAGTACAGAAGTGTATGCTTCAAAAATACAAAAGAATTTAGCATTCCTCTAAACGATGTAGGTAACATTGGTACGTCTAGAAATCTTTGTAACAACGGGACTACTTTGAAACGATTGCCTTTCAAGGTACATAGTTGACCTGAAATGGAACTGGTACACGAAGCCCTTTTACCTTGCAATTCATACCAAGCAAACACATTTATGAAGTCAAAAACAACAAACTGACAATACTTCAATTGTAAAACAAACCTTGAGAGCAAACAATAAAATTATAAAACATGCTACAGAAACAAAAACATTAAACGGAGTTAAGATAGGAAAAACGTTGTGGTGTGTGTCAGATAACAAAAGACTCAGCAACGGCTTTAAAAGCCTAAGCCAGGGATAACTGTATTTTGATTTTTGTTTCTCATCATTCACAACCACCACACAAACATTGTCAAACAACAAAAACCAAAACAAACTTCAGAAATAAAACAATCAAATAAGCCTCAGACCGTCCTAGTCAAGTAAGATGCTTTTCAACACTCAAGTTTCAGCAACCATATAATCTAATCATCACAGGCTTCCCAACCCAAAAAAACAAAACTTTAAAATCAAAAACAGTGGAAATCATCAGATCTTCCTATACAAGAGTTATTCATAATACTCAGAAATCTCTGAGCATTCAACAACTTGGCAAAGTGTTCATCATTTGAATCCCATTGAAAATAATTTACAAATTCAAAAAATATTGTTCCCCGACGTCCTAAGAAACATCATTGAAAATTTGAAGAACAGGATAGCGAGGGAAACTAAATTTGCTGTAGGCTAATACACTTCACAACAAGCTTCACATATCAAAATTATTCAAAGCATGAATCTTTATACAAATGTAAAAGCCACCCTAAAACCCTAATACACAATCAAAATCTAAACAAGGTAAGAACTCAGTCCCTTAGATGTTCATAATAATGCGATCATTACCGCAATCATTACAGGTCTGTAAACTGACTCATCACTGTTCTTCCCACACACAAAAAAAGACAAAACCTAATAAAGAGGAGATGTAGCTGCTCAAGTAATGCTTCCTAATCAGTAGTATCAATACTAGAATTAACAGTACTGATTACTCAAGTGATTAGAGAGCGATTATATAGAACTAAGAGCAACACGATTCATATTGCTTCAAGGGAACGAATCATATGGGAACGGACAAATCCACATCGACTATCTGATGAAGCCATATATAAAATATTCCAGATCTACGAACTAACATCACATCAAGAACAAAGCTAAGACATTGATTCGGAGACAAGCTATAATAATGAACCCTAAAGGATGAATCGGCTGAAGAAGTGTGAGATGAATTAGGTTTGGTGTGTGGAAGTGTTTATATAGGTTTATATGTCGGTATTGGAGATTAGGGTTTTTTAAGGTGGCCGATTAAATGACGAAAATAGCCTTGGGCTGAAGTTGTGTTAGATCCTTTTTTTGGTTATTTGTGACGGCCCTGTATTGAAGGTGTTTGTCTTTTATTTGAAGCCCAATTTTGTATTGATATTGGTTTTTTTTTTTATTATTTTTTGTTTAATGTAGGTTAGAATTTATATAGCAAATTTAAGGAAGTTATTTGGAAAATGATTTTCAAGTTTTTTTAAAAAATTGCATAATATTTTCGAGGTTTGATTACTACTTTAACCCACAAAATAAAACAACATGTTAATGTATCCGATGACAGAATTATGTAATTGTTATTTTTTATACGTACAGTGGCAAGTTATTGAATCAAATTCAAACAACAATTGTGTATGAGAGCGAAGCCATTTTTCATCAACCATGAAAGAAACAATTTCACTTGTAATTGTGTTAAGAGTACCATAGGCACCACTAATGTAAATTACTAATCAATTTTGTTTAAACCGTGGACACTTTGTTGTTAATTTTGTTTGGTTCACTTGTGCAAACTTTTGGAAGTTTACATTGGTGAACATGTCAATGTCATTATCCGGCTGTCAATTATCTTAAATTTGGGAAAACATTGTTATTAATGAAATTTTTAAACTATGTGAGTTTCCGTGTAACATATCTGTTGAACGATCAAAGTAGATCTCGACTCATTGTCTAGTCACCATATACATGGAAACGTGATGTTTTTGCAGAATGTACCATCTCGTTGCAAGTCTTTAAGCTGCAGAGTCCGAATCAAGTGCATGTTGTAATTATTCAGTGGACCTGAGTTTACATCCCCCATTTGAAGAACAGAATATTCTGATCGAGATAAAATACAAATACATAATCATATAAGACTATACTATTTGTATCAAATGATTTAAAGTACACCAAATATTACTGAATATGGTGTTACGTAAATCCGGGCCATATTCTACCAACATTTGTTTCCATTGTAAAATTATAAATACAATTCTACGTTCCTTTTCGAGAAAAAATAAAAATAAATTCAACAGTTTGAATGGATTAAATATCTGTTTGATAAAAGAGGCATTAGTTTGACTTTTATAAAGCAAAAATAAATGGATATGACTCATATATGACTGTATGACATAGTATATATCGTATATCAAGAAGAGCTGAGAGATCTGAAACTTGGCCGTGTCGCCGCACCCCACTAAGGGAAAAGTAATTAATCTTCAATACAGTACAGTGAGATCGAATGGACTCCGCAACGGTGGGACGAAGCTTTTTTTTTTTTGGTATCAGTGTTAAGTAACTAACTTTGATATTGGGTTTCTTAATTGATAAAGAAATAGTTTGCAACAATATAACTCACAAAGAAACAATTATATTGAATTTCAAGGGGAGAACCCGAAAAAAACCCAGCTAGCTATGTCTGGATCGTTTTGTCCGAAGAGGAGTCCCAGTTCTAGAAAAGCAAGTTACCGGTACGTTTATAAAATGGCATGGCACGGCCGTGTGGTAGCGTCTATTTCTTACTAGCCAGAGAGCTCGTAGATAAATGATTTGCCAGACTAGAATCGTGACCACATGAATGACGAATGACGAGTCGTTTACTAATTGTGTCCAACCTTATTATAACCGTGCTAATCTCTTCTTTCTTTACAGTATTTTTTAACTAACGTGATTTTCTCTCTCACAATCCCACTTACTTTAATTAAAATTTGACCTGATTTACATAATTAACTATCGATGAGGCTTTGTGAGCACAATCGGCTAAAAACCCGAAAAATATAGGTTATCTATTTTTTTTGGACGTTTAATACTTGTAGTTACTAAATTGGATAAAAAATAGATAATTTAATTTCCGTTGTCTTTTAAAACTATCATTTTATTTGTAACGGTAAATTCATACTTACGACTTAACAGTCGTTAACTTTAGTAACGAAATTGTTAACCACAATTAAAAGATAACTTCACGTGGTTAATTGGTCGTAAACAAAGACACCGATGCTCTCTGAATATTCTCCCAAATCAATTTGGGATCTTAGAACCCTAAAAGACAATAAAAATTTTGTTCATTCATTATCCTAAGAGATTCTTTCAGCTGCTTTATCTCATCTCTCGCCTCTAGTAAGCTCACCTTTTGCCACCCATATGGCTTATGTTCATCTGCCCAACTGAAAAATCCATGAACAACACATTTATAGAATTTTTTATGCAAATTGTCATTGATCCATGACTTTGCAACAGTCATAACTCTACTACAAGTGCTGCAAAGAGAATTCCAGCTTCGACTCGAATTCGCATCAGACCATGAACTTTGGCTTACTATTCTCAAAAATTTGAAGACATTTGAGAAGAATTTTTTTGCCTTTTAGGGTTCTAAGATCCCAAATTGATTTGGAGGAAAAATAAAAGGGCAACAAAGTCTTTGTTTATTACCAATTAACCACATAGTTCTTTTTTTAATCCTGTTTAACAATTCCGTTATTAGAGTTAATGACTGTTAAATCGTAAGTATGGATCTACCATTATAAATAAAATGATGGTTTTAAAAGACAACGAAAATTAAAACCATGTATTTTTTGTCCAATTCAATAACTATAGGTATTAAACGTCCAAAAACCCGAGCACAAGGTGTTCAAAAAGTCTTTACTTTCAAAATGACGTTTGGTTAACACTGTAGGGTACCTTTTTAACTAATTTTTTCTTTTATAAAAAAATATACACAATATTCGCGTTTTGTTTTTTTGCATTTTACATTATAATATTTGACTAGAGGATGTTATAAAATCCACAAAAGTAATTGTTTTGCTACGATCCCTATTGAGCTTAATTAACTAAAAATATATAAATGATAAAATTATTATAATTTATTTTTTTTAACAAAAAAATTGAACGATTTGACTCAGTTATATCAATCTCGAAAATGCATGCGAGTAATTTAAATCCTTACTCCATCGGATGAAAAGCAAGACATATATAAAAAGGGCTCATGCACACATATATATATTTTCCATGTAGCCTAACGGATTGTAATAACATTGTCTATATGCATGTCACCGTTTGGATTCAAGCCTAGTTACATTAACATAAGATCAAAGTGTGGGAAGATTCACCAAACAAACAATTTATACGTCATCTCTTTTTATCTTCTTTCTAAAATATAAGAATCTTCTTTCATTCTTTTTGTTTATTTGATAACAAAACTTGCTTATACACGTCATGGGTCTTCCAATTATTAGCGTCATTCAAGCTTGTAATGATAAAACAATAATAATAGTTACATCCCTAAATCAACACGACAACACCATATCATTTTTACTATTTTTCTATTATATATTTTCTTCGTTAGAATCCCAACTAGTTGGAGATGTGGTTTTACAGTGTTGGTAAAAAAACTAAGGTCAAAATGTAGTATCTCGCGATTGGGCTTGCTTACCTCAAGAATAAAGCAATCCCGATCTTTTTCGTTTTGGCCAATCAAGAAAAAACATGTCGATCTGTTTTTATTTTGCTCAATAATTATGATATATTTTTCTGATTTAGCATTATCCAAATTCGAAGGTTGTAAAGTGAGATTCATCCTCTCGGCTCTAACCCTTGCACATTGTAGCATCGTGTGAGGCATGTGCGATGCCTATACATAGAATAAACATGTGATTTAATTTATAATATTACATTTATGGATACACTCGAATACGGAATAGGTCTACTTTGTTCATTTCCGGAAGTATCATATGATACAATATCTCTTATATAAATTGTTATATCTCGTTCTCAAGTTTCGGTATCGAATGGCGACCAACCACGACACATGTCTAAAGCAGGGTTAATAATAAAACAGATAACAAAGACCTTTGTTTATGTTGTTTAGTAAATGTATTTTCAAATTTTAAATAGAACCATCTTCTCACCCTTGCATATTATAATTCTCAATTTATCAGTATAATATACTTATCACAAAGACATTTGTTTATATCATTAGTAAATGTATTTTCAAAATATGATTAGTAAACAACCACACCTTAGTTTCATAGTTTGTCATCATATAGGGTCTTGTTTTAATTCACATTTTGTATGATGTTATTATTAACTCAATCCCAAACTTGATAATATGTGTGTGCACTAATCACTATTATAGACCATATACATATTAGTAATTTGTGAAACAATATTGAATATTAAACCTCATCAATAAGTAATTTACTTGTTATAGTTTTTATCTCTTAAGTCTTAACGTTACTTATCAATTATCATTTGCATGTGAAAATGTATTTACTCTTTCAAACAAACACTATGATAAAAACAGTTTTATCTATAATCAAAATACAAGTGACCCCACCACCATCGTGATAAAACGTGTACGGCTCCAAAGAAATCAGAACGGTTCCATTGGACTATTCATACACCGTCAGATAAGTACATATCCACTTGCTGACTCAGCCCGGATAAAGCTAAACCGGAGTTTACCCCACCGTGAAAAAACTAGAGAAAACCGATCCAGAACGTAAAAAAAAACACACACACATCGGAGAAGTCGTAAGAAGGGTTAATTAACACGTGGAAACAGCTGGTCAGAGTTATCCGGTAACTTATCCGGTTTCAGGTAATACAAAAGTTTGGTCCCTTAAGGCACGACTCATTCAGAACCAAAACGCGACATCACGGCGCCGTATAGTGTCTATAAATAGAGCACTCGGTCGTAGAGAAACAAGACATCAGAAAACTCAAATATCGATAAAACACTCTCACTACGTGCAATTTTCTCCTTTCTCTTCCTCGACATCTGTCTGTTTTGTTGTTCTAATTTTTTTTTGGGTTTTTGATATCCCATCCTCCCTAAAGTTTCGGAATATCCTGTTTTCTTTTTCCTCATTCTTTGCGATCTTTCATTTTCTTCACCTAACAAAAAAATAAAAAAGGAAACATGTGTGGAATACTTGCCGTTTTAGGATGTTCCGATGATTCTCAGGCCAAGAGAGTTCGTGTTCTTGAGCTTTCTCGCAGGCAATACATTTTTTTCCTCTGTTTTTTTCTTTTGGGTTTTTGTCACGTTAAAACATTCTGAATTCTGCAAATCAACGTTATGATTAGTTTGATGTTTTACATAAGACATCGTATGTTTTGTTTCATTTAAATCTCACCAAGATTTATGTGACAACGATAACTTTGTAGTATATAATCAACATTTTTTTTTTCCTTGGGACCTTTTTGGCGAACGTGACATGAACAGTGATGGTTGATCAAATCAAACGTCACCCTTTCAGTTTGTATGTGTGCAAAAAATTCTAACGTTTGTTTGTTGGTGGAATATTTCCAAGAAAATATCAAACTTTGGTATCAGAAATGGTAGAATATATGGTTTGAAATTCAATAAATGTAATCGTTTTGTTTATTTTTTTTTTGGTTATAGATTGAGGCACAGAGGACCTGACTGGAGTGGGTTATATCAGAACGGAGACAATTACCTGGCTCATCAGCGTCTTGCTGTCATCGATCCTGCCTCCGGTGATCAACCTCTCTACAACGAGGACAAGACCATTGTTGTCACCGTACGCTTCTAAATTTGTATCAATAGAGAGTCATAATTATAACTCATTTGATATTTTTGAAACTGAAACTTTATTCTGTTGTTGTTTTGAAGGTGAATGGAGAGATTTATAACCATGAGGAGCTGAGAAGACGTCTGAAGAATCACAAGTTCCGTACTGGTAGTGATTGTGACGTCATTGCTCACCTGGTATGTTCGTGTGTGATAACGTTATGTTTGCTTTTGCTAAACTGGTTTATCAAGTTTTGATTTGAGTTTGATGTGTTTTGTGGGATTGTAGTACGAGGAGTATGGTGTGGATTTTGTTAATATGTTGGATGGAATCTTCTCCTTTGTGTTGCTTGACACACGAGATAATTCCTTCATGGTGGCTCGTGATGCGGTTGGTGTTACTTCTCTCTACATTGGTTGGGGATTAGACGGATCTGTGTGGATATCTTCAGAGATGAAAGGCTTAAACGATGATTGTGAGCATTTTGAAGCGTTTCCTCCAGGTCATTTTTATTCAAGCAAACTAGGAGGGTTTAAGCAATGGTACAATCCTCCTTGGTTCAATGAATCTGTTCCTTCAACGCCTTATGAACCTCTCGCGATTAGACGCGCCTTTGAAAACGTAAGAAAACATACCCTTGAACAAATTAAAAGGTCTCGTACTTTTGTTTTGAAGTTTGTGGTGTGAGAGATTAATGTGTTTGTTTTTGTTATCTACAGGCTGTGATTAAGCGATTGATGACTGATGTTCCATTTGGAGTTTTGCTCTCCGGTGGTCTTGATTCTTCCCTTGTGGCCTCCATCACTGCTCGTCACTTGGCCGGTACTAAGGCTGCTAAGCAATGGGGTCCTCAGCTCCATTCATTTTGCGTCGGTCTTGAGGTATGATATAGAACAGAGTTGCTCTGTTTTGAAGACAGAGGTTGGATGAGATATAAAGTCATTTTAAAAATTTGAAACTCAAACTTAGAATCATTTTGTGGTTGTTCTGTTAGGGCTCACCGGACTTGAAGGCGGGGAAAGAGGTGGCTGAATATTTGGGGACGGTGCACCATGAGTTCCATTTCACGGTGCAGGATGGGATCGGTGCGATAGAGGATGTGATTTACCATGTTGAGACCTATGATGTGACTACAATAAGAGCGAGCACACCGATGTTCTTGATGTCCAGGAAAATAAAGTCTCTAGGAGTTAAGATGGTTCTCTCCGGTGAAGGATCTGACGAGATCTTTGGAGGGTATCTCTACTTCCACAAGGCACCTAACAAGAAAGAGTTTCACCAAGAAACCTGTCGCAAGGTATCTATCTATTCAAGTTTAACCATACAAAATGATATCATCCAAAACTTAGGTCTTTAACTTACTATTCTTGGACGATGCCTTGCAGATCAAGGCTCTTCACAAGTATGATTGTTTAAGAGCCAACAAATCTACCTCTGCCTTTGGTCTAGAGGCCCGTGTTCCTTTTCTTGACAAAGAATTCATCAATACCGCCATGTCTCTAGACCCTGAATGCAAAATGGTAACTACAAAACTAGATCACAAACTCAATTTCACAATTTAACGTACACATGTTTGAACAACTTTTCGGTATGGTCTTTTAGATCAAGCCAGAGGAAGGGAGGATTGAGAAATGGGTTCTTAGGAGAGCCTTTGACGACGAAGAACGTCCTTATCTGCCAAAACACATTCTCTACAGACAGAAAGAGCAATTTAGTGATGGTGTCGGCTATAGTTGGATTGATGGCCTCAAAGCTCATGCTGCTCGAAATGTACTCACAAATAGATCTCATATCTCCTCTAATGTGCTAACATCTGGATTCAGGTTCAGGGTCTGATAATTTTATGTTCTGTTTTAAGGTTAATGACAAGATGATGTCAAACGCGGCGCATATCTTCCCTCACAACACTCCAAACACTAAAGAAGCTTATTACTACAGAATGATCTTCGAGAGGTTCTTCCCACAGGTACTTTATAAATCTCCATGGTGTAGCTGAATCTTCCATTTTTGTTTTAATAGATTCACAAACTTTTGTGTTACGTTTTTTTGTAGAACTCTGCAAGACTAACTGTTCCTGGAGGTGCAACCGTGGCTTGCTCGACAGCAAAGGCAGTGGAGTGGGATGCAAGCTGGTCGAACAATATGGATCCATCAGGAAGAGCCGCCATCGGAGTTCACCTTTCAGCCTACGATGGCAGCAACGTGGCATTGCCCATGCCACCGCCACTTAAGGCAATCGACATGCCGATGATGAGGGGTCAAGGAGTTGTGATTCAGACATAAGTTTGAAAGGGGAAAATGGAGGAACTGTGTGTTTAATTATCTTCCCAATGGGTGAAGTATTTTGTATAATTTAATAATAAGATTATGCTATTTTCTTTTTCCTATGCAGATTTGAATGTATAAATTATCTTGTAAAAATTTGTTTATGGGTAAGATTTAGAATGTACCGCTTCTATGAAGTTCAATGTACATCAATCTTTGTATCAAATTATCAATTATATGATGTTTAATTTATTGATCGGCCTAAAATAACACTTGTTCTTTTCTCACAAATCACAAAACTTTTCATGATATGTGTGAGGGAATATATAATCATTGTACCTCTCTATTTCACATTTTTGTAAAATATAACTAAAACTATTTTTAGTTCTTGTAGAGCTTGTAAAGACTTTTGGTTGTAGAAACTTAAACGGTAAAAATTTTAACTTTTAAAATTTGATTGGTAACAAATACATTTTTCACAGTTTTATAATCATTATAAATTCGTGTTAAAAAGTTATTTTTACATTTTTATATATTTTGAAAACAATATTTTTTTTTTCATTTCTACCTTCTTATAAACAATGGTTATAATTTATTGCGTTTTATTTTTATCTTGAAAACAATGTTCCAATCTGAAATTTTTTTTGTTTGCGTTTGGTTTTTACGTTTGTTGGGGGTCCGGATTTCTTATTTAAAATAAGGGGGTGATAAAGTATAATAAAATTGAAATATTGGACGTTATCATCAATTTAAAGTTTAAACCAGTTTTTGACTAGGATAAAGATATTCTAGCTTCCAAACAAACACAATTTACATTGTCTTCCCCGATCCATCTCACACTTCTTCAAAATTCAACTTCATTCCCTAGATTTCCCCATGCAGCGAATTCATCGTTAGTTTCATGTCTCACACCACTTCTGTTTTAACCATTTTTCAATTTTGCAGAAGTTGAGTGGTGTTGGATTTGGAAACACTATAGAGATCAACTTCGGTGTCTCCTGCTCTTACGAGTAACTTTCGACTTCTTTTACAAGTCATTGGCTTTTTCACCACTTTATGTGGTCTAAATGGTGAAACTCATCACTTTTTCATTTATTCTTTAGCTGCATCAGTTCTTGAAATGATCAGATTCTCAGCAGAACTCTTACGAAACCATTCCACTCTAGAAGGTTTCTAAAACCCGTACATCAAGCTCCTCTGTTAACAGCTGCAAAAAATGTCCTTTGACAATATTGGTGGTGTTGGTGCTAAGACAAAAAGCAAAAACAAACATAGCCCAAATTATATCTAGCTTGAAAGCCTATTATATCCGTAAAAGTTATTTTAGGACAAACATAGGTCCAAATGATTGTAATAGGCTTTTTAGGACAAACATAGGTCCAAATTATATCTAGCTTGAAAGCCTATTATATCCGTAATAGACTTTTTAGAACAAACATAGGCCCAAATATGATTATTATAAACATATTAATTATCTTCCAACCAACATATGACCCATTAGTAAAACTAAATATTCAAACGATTCATAAATTTTATCAATAATCATATTTAAACACTTATACTACACATGTTAAAAAAAAAAAAGACAAAAAGCAAACCATTTTTATTAAACAAAATTTGAAAATTAACAATATAAGACTTACATGAGTGATAATTTACCATAAAAATTTATGGCTTGAGTTACATCCAAATAATATTATAAACAATTACATTTATAACATTTGAAATAATATGTTTTCCAACTCGTGCTGTAGCACGGGTCCAAATCTAGTATTATTAATATTTTAAAAATCTTCTAACTTTTTTAAAAGATGAAATATTTATCATATTTAAACTTTATAAATTTGAAACTTCATAAATGTTTAAATATTTTTAACATTTTATAAAATTTAACTTTTAAAAAATATAAATATTTACAATATAGAAATATTTCTAATATTAGACCTTTGAAAAATCTTTAAATTAAAGAACGAGAATAAACCAAATAAAAGTTTTTTTTAAGTTTGAATGCCCGATTAATAAAGCTTTTTGTATTATGAATCATTTTGGTCTCTTTTATAGTATGACTCTGAACCATTTCCCAATTTTTTTAGGCTATGTGGGATATTGTACTAGTAAATTGAGTAATATATGTCCGTTTCTAAAATTTGTATTACATCATATACAGGAAAAAATCACAATTTTATTTAAGATAATTCAAGATAATTTAAATATAAAATCAAATAAAAATGAAAAGGAATTATATATTTATGTTTGAATGAGGTAGAAAGATTTTCTTATTTTTTTTAAATCTTACCTATAGTTAATTTTAAAATTTTTGGTAACTAATATTAAAGTCAATGTATTAAATGTAAAAAATTTCCAAAACTGATTTTTGAGCAAAAACTGCTGCAAAAATACTAGTATAGATAACCACCGGTACACCCCAGAGCAAGTTTTTTTGTTTTTTTTGTTAATGTACTATTTTAATACTAATTTTGCTAATATACTCTTTTGTTAATTTTAGTGATTTAATATATAAATCAGGGTATACCGCACAATAATTTTTCTTTACTACAATCTTAATTAAATCAGTTTGATTCGACATATTTTATATTGGTGTTGTTAAAACATTAAAATGCGGATTTAACCCGTATTGAAATATCATATTATTGATAGTTTATTTTTTAATATTATTAATTCAATCTTGTAATGTCATATAACCCGTTATATAATATAACTCGTTTGTGTAATTTTAAAAATTTAATATGTTTAAAGATTTATAATTTTGAACTTTTTTATTAAGTTTAGATTTATTAGTTATAAATTATAAACTTCTTAAAATTTTATAATTTACTATATACAGTAAAATTACTATAGAGGTATGTTGAACACACACTTTTTATATTAATTGAGTAATATATGTTTGTTTAAAAAAATTCAAATCACAATATATGCAGGAAAAATATAACTTTTTTTTTATTAATTTTATGTATTATATGATGATTCACTACATTTAAATTTTAAAGTCAAAAAGAGATGATTAGAGAATATTTTTTTTTAATTTGGAAAAAATCTTCTAAATCTCTTTATTAATTATAAAACATTATATATATGGATATTTAAAATTATTTAATTGTGTTTGGTTATAAAGATAGTAGAGAAAGTTAACAAAACTTGTTTGGATATGAATATAAGCATTAAATAACATTCAATGTAAAAACTTTCCAAAAAAACATTTTTGAGCAAAAACTGCTCCAAAAATACTATTATAGATCTGGGAAATTGAATTAAAGTAAAATATAAAATTAAAAATAAAAAAATAAGCAAAGAAACATAAGAAAAGAGTATCCTAGCAGTAGAACGAGTCTCTAAAATATATTAATTAAATATATAATATAATTTATTGGTTATTTAAAATTAAAATTTATATAAAAAACCAATAAAATGTTGACATGTGTGATTGATAAGTTCTCATAGATTCTCATCTGAAAATCCATTCCCTTTTTTCTCTCATTCTTTTAATTATTGATGACAGATTTGGAGAGAAACCACCACTATGCATGCTCTAACTACAATTTAGGCATTGATAAATAGTCTTCTCCTTATCAATAAGATCCTGAATGACACAGAGAGCTCCTGCTTGAGCATATTGGCGAACAAAATGAAAATCAAAAGCAATATGTTTCATCTTTGAATGAAAAACGGGATCGACGACGAGATATGTAGTACCCACATTTTCACAATAGATCACCAGAGGAGCTGGGAGAGTTATCCCAAGTTCAGTGAGAAGTGAACAGATCCAACTCAGCTCCGAAGGGGTGTTAGCGACCGCCAGATACTCCGATTCAGTGGAGGAGCGAGCAACACCTCGTTTCTTGCGTGAGGACCAAGAAATCGGATCTTTCCCCAAGATATAAGATGTAAGCATTGGTGGACACACCATCTTCTAAGTCTTCGGAGTATGCATGCAACGTCATGGGTGTGTCTGAGTGGAGAAAAATACCGACGGTAGTAGTACCAGCCAGATATTGTAGAATTCGTTTGGCGGCTTGCCAATGTAGTTCAGTCGGTGCATGCATAAACTTTGATAGCCTGTTCACTACAAATGCTATATCCGGACGAGTGAAAGAGAGATACTAAAGGCTCCCTAGTACAACACGATACTCGGTCGGTTTTGCAAGCGGTGTACCAGAGGTCAGCGCGAGCTTCGGCATCGGAGCCATGGGCGTGGAGACAGGTCGGGCATGTAAAATGTTTGTCTTGGCATGGAGATCAAGGATATAACATTTTTGCATTAGATGGAGGCCTTTAGAGGTGCGAGTGGCTTCAATGCCCAAGAAATAACTCATTTCACCAAGATCCTTGAGAGAGAAACGAGCATCAAGATGAGCAATAAAACTCGTGAGGAAAGCGTTGTTGTTACCATTGATGAGCATATTGTGGATGTAGACGACATCTCGACCATTTTTTCTTGTGAACAATGACGTATCTGCAATTGAATTGGTGAAGCCAAATGTGAGAAGATAGGAGCGTAGCTCCTGATACCAGAGCAACAACGCTGTAAATGCTTTTTAAAAATATTTTATTATTATTTTAAAGTTTGCATCAAGAAAATGGAGTCTCTTTGTGCTCGTTTCCTCTGGTCCGGTTCTATTGACAACCACTATGGTGTTAAGGTTGCATGGTCAGACGTTTGCTTCCCTTAAGCAGAAGGAGGACTAGGATTGCGAAGGTTAGGCATCTGGAATTCAACCCTCTGCCTAAAATTAGTGTGGCTCATCTTCTCTGGAAGCGGCTCACTTTGGGTTGCCTGGAATCCCCATCACCACATCAAGGGGAAGAGCTTCTGGTCTCTAAATGAGTCAACTCTTTCTCCCTGGAATTGACGATGGCTCCTGCGCTTGAGACATATTGCTTAATCGTTTGTTCAATGCAAAGTGGGAAATGGACAATCTGCACGCTTCTAGTTTGATAACTGGTCCCCTTTTGGTCCTCTCATCAAGGCTCTACAACATCACGGTCTTTCAGTGTTGGCGATCCCCATAAATGCGACAGTGGCCGCCAGCTGCAACCTCATTATTTGGAGCATTGTTAACCATCCTCTCCCCGTGCTGCTGGACTTATTGGAGTTTATCCTCTCCCTCCGGCTCAGTCCTCTTCAGGATGACTCGTATAGTTGGGTTACTTGTGGCACTCGCTCTCAAGTTTTCCCGACAGCTGCAACCTGGGGCGCCATTAGACCGCGACAAGCAACTAAAGAGTGGGCTCTAGCTGTTTTGTTTAAAAGAGCCACCTAGAGGAATGCTTTCACAATGTGGGTCAAAAACCTCAAAAAATTACCCACGAGGGATAGACTTACCTCATGGGAAATGCAGATCCCCTCCTCTTGCAGTCTATGTGCAGACTTTGAAGAAAACAGGGATCACCTACTCCTGAGGTGTGGATACAGCTCACAGATTTGGAGATTTGTCAAACGTAGACTCCGTCTACAACCTTATATCTTCATCTCTTGGGACTCACTTCTAGCTTGGATGATGATGACGTCACGCCCGGCTCATACCATCTTTCGCAAGATCGTTGCTCAGTTTTTCCGAACAATGATCGAGTTTGCCTCCGGAAAGACCCAACCCATCGTCATCCCTGTATGGGAGAGAGAGAGGCTCACCTTTAACAACATTAACGGTATGCAACCAAACTTTCATGTTTTAATATTTTTTTTTACATGTAAGGTTAATTTTTACATTTTTTATATGTTTTCAAAATAGTACTCTTGTTTATTTGTTTTATGAATGTTGATGTGAAGGATGATCTTATTCAGGATGGAGTTACAAGTATATATACACCTATGGTTCCTTTTAGGGTTCTATACAGACATTGAATACATTATACGTCTTTACATAAATAGAAGATTATTTAGATTAATGAGAATATGTGATTGATCAAATCACTGATATGATTGATCCTTAATACACCCCCTCAAGATGGAGGGGCTGTGCGTAACTCCAATCTTGGCGGACAAGGAGGTAAACGCAGCACGAGAGAGTGGTTTGGTGAGGGCATCAACCAATTGATCCTTAGTTGAGACATGAACCACTCGGAGGGCACCGGACTGTACTTGGTCACAGATAAAATGATAATCCAAGGCAATGTGTTTCATTCGAGAATGGAACACCGGATTCGCACACAAGTAAGTCGCACCCACATTGTCACAATAGATCGTCGGAGACGTAGGAAGTATAATACCCAGTTCTTGTAGAAGAGAACAGATCCATTGAACCTCCGAAGATGTGTTGGCGACGCCCCTATATTCCGCCTCGGTAGAAGATCGAGCGACACCCCGCTGTTTCTTGGGTGACCACAAAACCGGATTGTGACCAAGGTACAGCCTGCTGTTTCTTGGATGACCACACCCCGCTGTTTGTCGAGACATAGTCATCACATTCACCAGCCCAATCAGCATCAGAATAGGCATGAAGAGAAAAAAGGTTATGGCGTTTGAGAAAGATCCCATGTGTAGACGTCCCGCGCAAGTATCTGAGAAGACGTTTAACCGCTTGCCAATGTGCAGTGGTTGGAGAATGCATATAGAGAGATAATCGATTGACAGCAAAGGAGATATCAGGACGTGTAAACGCAAGATACTGAAGACTACCAACAACACTCCTGTACTCAGTTGGGTCAGATAAGCGGATACTTGAATGAAGGGACAGTTTCGGGTTTGTGGCCATTGGTGTTGCAACTGGTTTCAATTGGAGCATTTTTGTACGGACCAATAAGTCCAGGATATACTTGCGTTGGTTGAGATGGAGACCGGAAGCAACCCTAGTGACTTCAATGCCAAAAAAATAAGACAAGTCTTCATGCTCCTTGACAGAGAACATTGTGGCCAAAGCGGAAAGAGTTTGAAGCAGCAGTCCCGGACTATTCCCTATGATAATAATATCATCGACATAGACTAACATGTAGACAATTTCTCTACCTTTACGTAAGATGAAAAGATACGTATCAGTCACATAATTAACAAAACCAACTTGAAGAAGATAGCCTCGTAATTCATGGTACCAAGCCCTGGGGGCTTGTTTTAGGCCATAAATCGCCTTACGGAGCTTACATACATGGTTCGGTCGATCCTTATCCATAAAGCCAGGGGGTTGAGTCATATATACCTCGTCGGTCAGCGTTCCTTGTAGAAATGCATTGTTAACATCAAGTTGACGAATGGGCCAAATTGCAATCAACCGCTACACCAAGAACAACTCAAATCGGCGTCGATTTCACAATAGAACTAAAAGTGTCAGCGTAATCAAGACCGGGTTTCTGATTGTACACTTTAGCAACAAGACGCGCCTTGTACCGACTAATTGAGCCATCACTGTTGTACTTCTTGGTATACACCCAACGACACCCAACAATCGTTACCAGAGAAGTCGGTGGCGGAAGTAAGTCCCATGTATGATTCCGAATCTGAGCATTGATCTCATCTGTAGAAGCACGCCGCCATCTTTCATCTTTTAGAGCTTGTAATGCAGTCCGTGGTTCGGGATCAAGGTCAGGTCTAGCACGAGTATGGAGAGAATATTTGTTGTTTGGTTTGGTAATCCCGTTCTTCAAACGTGTGGACATGGAATGATGATTTTGAGGAGCTGGAGGAGGTATCAGATTGACCAGAGGAGTAGGAGCTAATGGTTGTGGTGTCGTTGAATCCGAGGTAACAGAGGCGGTGGATGACGGAGACGGCAAACGCTGTGTCGAGGTCAAAGAAGACTATGATGTGTTGTCGGGTTCGATTGGAGAAGGAGTTGGGCTAATAATTTGTGGAGATGTATGTGTTTGGGCCGAGGTTGTGGTGTGTGCTTGGTCAAAAGTGGAATTTAAGTGGGATGATATTTGCTGTGATGGATGCTGGATCGGGGATGAAGATCCATTTTGTGTAGGAGCATTGGGCTTAGAGGAAGGGGGAGAAGAAGTCGAAGATGGAGATAAAGAGGAAGAGGAACATACCTGAGGTGATGTCGCCAGAACCAGAGGAGGAGAGGCCGGTTGATGATCGGACGAAGATTGGGACAAGGAAGGGTGAAGGACCGCGCAGGGGTGAAACGATTGTATGAGTGGCGAAGAGATCGGGGAGGTATCAGCAGAGACAATTGACGGTGGTGGAGTGGCAAATGGGAATTCCGATTCAAGAAACTGAACATGACGCGACGTATATATCCGACCAGTGATGTTGTCGAGATAATAATAGGCACTTTGAGTCTGAGAATAACCAAGAAACACACACCTTTTGGACCGAGAATCAAGCTTATGACCGACATATGGACGTAACCATGGAAAACAAGCACAACCAAAAGTCCGAAGCTTCGTAAAATTTGGTGGAACATGAAAAAGCTTCCGATAAGGCGACTCATTTGCTAACACCGGTGTTGGAAGGCGATTAATGAGATAAACGACTGAGGAGAAGACATACGACCAATACTTCTTGGGCATGGAGGCATGAGACAACAACGTCAAACCGGTTTTCGACAATGTGTCTATGTTTGCGTTCGGAGATGCCATTATGTTCTGGAGTATGAGGCGGTGTAGTGAGATGAGCAATGCCATGAGACAACAGGAACCCTCTTAGAGCGATATACTCGCCACCATTATCAGAATAGAGTGTTTGAATTTTGGTGGAGAAATGGTTTTCAACGAGAGCTTTGAAAGAGACAAAAACATAGTGAACATCAGATTTATTTTTAAGTGGATAAAACCATGTGTACCGGGTAAAATGGTCAACCAAGATCACATAGTATTTGAAGTCATCTATGGATAGAATAGGAGATGTCCAGACATCAGAGAAAAGATATTGAAGTGATTTGGTGGAAACAATGGAGGAGAAAGCAAAAGGAAATTTATGCGTTTTATTGAGAAGACAATCCAAACATGAAAAGGAATCAACCGAGGAAGATAAAGGTAATAAAAAGTTGGAAATAACAGTTTTTAAAGTAGACGAGGATGGGTGACCAAGACGAGCATGCCATACAGGAAGCATTGTTATGGGACTCGAAGACATATATAACGCAGCAATATGGGATGCGGAGCCCGGCCACTCATACAATTCGTCCTTAGTCTTGCCTTGGAGCAACAGGACCCCATGCGCAAATCCCTCACCTGAAAAGACGCAGGAAAGAAAGCAACCGAGACTTGATTAGAGTTGCAGAGACAATACACCGAAATAAGATTCTTGTGTATATTAGGAACACACAACACATTAGTTAAATTGAGAGGTTTAGAGTGAGAGGGGAAAAACGTGGAACCAGTGTGAGTGATGGGAAGTCCCGAGCCATCACCAATTAGGACATCATCAGAACCAGTGTAAGGCTGGTGTAAGGAGAGATTCTGAAGGTCAGAAGTCATGTGGTGTGTCGCTCCACTGTCCAAAAGCCAAGGACTGTTCCCGACGGTTGTCGGAAAGTAAGATTAGCCATGGGTTGCCAGGTAGTGAACGGACTCTGTTGAGAAGAACCCGAAGAGGAGAGACGACCCTGAAGTTGTGGACAAAACCTGGCGGAATGGCCTTGAACCTGACAAAGCTGACACCGTCCTTGATAGGGACGAGAACTACGCTGGTAGTTGTTGTTGTAGCGGGTTTTGTTGTCATTGTTGTTGTTGTTGGAGTTCGAAGGAGCATTGTAGTGGTTGTTGTTGTTGTTGTTGTGAGACTGACCATGACGAGATCCGTTGGTAGTATGATGAGCAGCAACATTTGCCGTGACCGGAAGTAGCGACGGAGTGCCAGCGGAGACCGACAAGAGCTTGGCCTCACGATTGAGTAGTTGTTCATGAATGTAAACGATTGTAGGAGGAATATCTCTGCTTTCGATCTGATCGATGATAGGACGATGTTCTTCAGGGAGACCTCCTAGAATGTGTTCAGTTTTCTCCTCATGGTCCATGGGTTTACCAAGGTTAGCAAGGAGATCAAAACGGGTCGTGAGACCCTGTATATAGTCATCAATCGTACGATACTTTTACGCCAGATGCGGAGTTGATCTCTCACTTGTTGAATATGACCACAACTCGGCTTCCCATAGGTGGCAGCAAGGGTGGACCAGATCTCGGCGGAGGTGGTGGTGCGAGAGAGTAGAGGTTGAACGTTGAGCGAGATTGCCCCTAGAAGAGCACTATAGACAAGTTTGTCTTGGCGTTGCCATTGCACACGATCGGGATTCAGAGATTCAACGCCATTGGTAGTCATCGTAGCAGAAGGACTCACAGCCGTGCCATCAATATATCCGGCGAGACCGTGACCGTCGACAAGAGCATGAACCTGAAGCTTCCACATAAGGTAATTGGTTGGAGTAAGCTTCGTAACGTTGGTCATGTTAATGGAAGAAGAGCAGTATTTGTGGAGGTCATGGGATCGGTAATGGTGGGAAGATTAGACATGACTGTGTATACGAGAGAAAACACAAGAGAAAACGAGATAACAAAGAAAATAAATGAAAAAAGGAAAAAGAAGAAAAAAACTTTATATATCGTAACCTGCTTTTGATACCATATGAATGTTGATGTGAAGGATGATCTTATTCAGGATGGAGTTACAACTATATATACACCTATGGTTCCTTCTAGGGTTCTATACAGACAGTGAATACATTATACGATATGATTTGATCCTTAATATGTTTTACATTTTTATTTTTATAACAGCACTTTTTTACGTTTTAATAAGAGATACTGTTGTAATATGTAAACGCAAAACGCAATCTGAAATTTTTTTTTGTTTTTGTTTGCGTAAATAGTAACAATTGTTTTTTTTTTTTAAACTATGGTAAAAAAATATTGTAGCTGAACTCGGAGACTTCAACCAAAATCCGGAAGTTGTTGATTTGCCGAAGGCTTTTTCGTCTATTGCTACTTCGCCTTATACACTGACTGAGGACATGGTCCGTGAGATCCTGGACATTACTTCCGAATATATTACAAAACTCAAAAAGATAGTTGGAGAGGACGAGCAAATGACGAATGACAAAGAGAAGGTGGTAGTCACGACTCTAGAGATTCTTGCGGCCCACGTCTGGAGAGCACGATGCCGCGCCCTGAAACTGAATCCAGAGGGAACTACGGTTCTAGGGTTGGCCATTGGTATCCGTAGCATTATGGAGCCGGCATTACCAGATGGCTACTACGGCAATGCCTTTGTCAATGCATATGTGTCATTGACAGCTAGCGAGCTAAGCGAATCATCATTGTCTCATATCGTGAGGCTCATAAAGAACATGAAGACAGCTGTGATACGCAAGCAGTATGTATTGGGGCCGGGAACTTAGCAAGATTGAGGGAACTTTAAAGATGAAGGCATCGTTTGAGGGCATCAACGCCGGGTCCATGATGCTCTCGGATTGGCGACAAATCGGTCTGCATTATAATGGCTGGGGAGGTTTAGTGAACATAATACCGTTGTTTTCAGTGAAATTACCCCATCTCTGTGCTTTTTTGCCAGCGTCAAAGGCAGTTCCAGGGATGCAAGGTGGCGTTCGAGTGTTAGTTACGCTATACCGAAGGCTGCAATGGCTAAGTTCAAAGAGAAGATGAATGTTTCTTAACTATTAAACGGCGAACGGTCTTGCATGAGCTTGATTAATGTTTCAAGTATATCTTGCTTTTAATTTTATTGTGAACAATTACGTATTGAATAAACCCCTCGAAAAATGTTTTTTTTGACCTTGGTGTGGTGTAGTGAATATTTACTTTTGTTGTTGAGACTAACTTTTCTATTATGTTTTAAAATTAAAACCTGCAATAATGTAAAACGAGATCCATTTATATTGGAATTTTAAGTAGATTGCTTTATGTAAACATTCTTGAATTTTTAGTACATTGCTTCAACAAGAAATGACTTTTATTTCTTTCTTGCAAACCCAAAGTTAAGGAGAAATGCAGTAAATTAAGATTTAATGCACTATATTTGCTTATAACAGCGAAAAAGGATACCCCTGACTTCCCCATATTACTTTTGTATCACTTTGTACGGAAGTTTCTACATTATTCATTTCTTGTTGCTTAAGTAACCTGTTTGACATGAAAGCCATTTTCATATAAAATCCTAAAGCACGGCTTCCTAAACCACAACCCGAAGTGTTTCTTCTTCTCCAATGGATAACCAAGAAGAGGAGTCCAAGCATCCTCCAAACAAACTTCCCGATTTAACCCTCTTCGAGCGAGCAAATTCTGAAGTTGCTCTTGCTGCCTCCCAAGCTAATTCCCATTTTGCCCCTGCTATGCATGATTCGGTCTCTTCAATGCTTTCGATGATGGAAAGTGAAGAAGAATCCGAAGATGAAGATGAAGAAGCAGAGACCAATGAGAATTACTACGAGTATTTCGACAGCAATGGATATGGAGAAGATGAAGACGAAATCAATGAGTTTCTTGAAGATCAAGAAAGTAGCAACTTCAACCCTGAGGAGGATGATTTATTGGAGGAAGAAGATGAGATTGATCCCGACCAGTTGTCTTACGAGGAACTGATTGCACTTGGTGATTTCATCGGAGTCGAAAAACGTGGGCTGACTCCTACCGAAATCTCCACATGTTTGAACGCATCGACATATGTATTTTCAAATAACAAAAACGAGATTGATCGTTGTGTGGTTTGCCAAATGGAGTTTGAAGAAAGGGAATCTTTGGTCGTTCTCCGACCTTGTGACCATCCATACCACTCTGATTGTATAACCAAATGGCTTGAGACGAAGAAGATTTGTCCCATTTGTTGCTCTGAACCATCTGTCAGCTGAAATGTCGAAAGAAATAAAATTATCGATTTTTAATGTTTTTAAACGAAAATTAAAACCCTAGGATAAATGTCTATACTGTACTAAAACTATAAATTAATATTCTTTAAACTAATGCTCACTATAAATTAATAATTTTTTTTTGGCATCTAGTTTAATAAATGCAAAAATTGAGTCGATAAAATAATAACATAATATCTGTTTTTGAAATTCTATATAAAAATATGATCACATAAGTATCATAAATTAATAATGATAAAAAGTCATTATTTCAAGAATAGGCATTAATAATAGTGGAATATGAGTCTATTGTTATTTGCCTATTCTTGAAATTCACTACGAATTTTTTTTTTAAGACGAAATATTTAGTCACAATAAAAAGTATTTAGTCACAATATAAACATTGTTACGGATTGTGACGATTTTTGAATGGTTGCAATACAATAGTCATAAATTTAATTTGTAACAAAAACATCATAAGAGTTGCAACGAATATATTAGGAGGTTATTAGTTTAGAATTTAAATAGAATTTCAACGACTTTAAACAAAGTATAAATGAAAGACTTTTAAGAGATTGATAGAAAAATTTCTATAATCTTCTTGATTTGTTTTTCCTAATTTTGGAAAATCTCTCAAACTTTTATTATAAAATAACTCAAAATATTGCACAATATTCAATTGTTTGTAGTCAATGTAAACAATTGTTTCTCTCATCTTCTAATAAATTAATATCATTTTAATATCTGTGTTCATATATTATTATCTTTCATGTGTTTGGGTGTTTGATTCTTTGTCTTTGACTGATGAATAACCTAGTGATTATCAACACGTCAACGTAAAAGTATCTCTGTAACAAACATAAACACGTTTCTGGGGATATTTTCTTTCATCATTGTACCCATAGCCAGCGAACATGAATATATTATATTCGAAGCAAGCAAACTAGTGTTGATCAGTTTTGCTCCCAATCTCCCAGAAATTTAGGCAATGATCATTCTCTCACTAATCTAATTTTGATGTGATAAAGATGAGAATGATGACTGCAACACCAAGGCTACTGATCTCAATGCCGATGGCTGTTGTCTCAATTCTGTGTAATGAGGGACCGATTGGGATGTTCAAAGGAGCAGTCTCAATTCTGTGTAACTGGGTTTGGATATTTTTATATTGTTCAGAATTATGTGGCTTTCTACAAAATAACCATAAAAAGTCAAATAGACTCTCATGAATCACAAATCTCTCTATTTTATAGGGGAGTTTTCATGACTTTTTTTTATGCAGAAAAGTATATAAACCAATAACATAATAATTTAGTTAGTTGACAATCAAAAATTCTTTTATTTTAATTGAATAACACAAACTTTTAAAGACTTTATAAGACTCTTAATCAAATAATACTAGTTTTATAAAGATTTTAAATCATTTTTTATAAATCCACAACTAATAACACCAAATTTTACTAGAGTTTTGAAAAGTCTTGATTGAATAACATAACATTTAAATCCTAAACAATAACCCCCTTAGTAACCATTTTGTCATCAATAATTACGACACAAAAAAGTAACAAAACTGTCTCAATTACAGACTAACAAAACATCTTTAAATCGTCACAATTCGTGTTTAAAATAACGTTTTGATTATGTATCTTATTATTATGAAACTATAGTCTCAAATGGTCACAAATGATAATTAAAAATTTGTCTAAATTTTTAAACAAATACTCACAAATCATGATATTTTGTGACTATCATAATGTCCAATCTTATCATTAGAAGTTAGTTTCAAATGGTCACAAGTTATTACTAAAAAATTCATTGCATATGATAAAAATTATAACTAAAAAATTAATCTCAAAAAAATATTCTTTTTTTTAAAATTTATAATCATACAAATTTTTTATAATCATAAACATTAGATATACATTATAACTTCTATGGAAACCATCTCAGGTCTTCCTAAGACTCAGATCTTTCCAACGGCGGGTAGATCAGCTTCTGGTTCAGTTTGTAGCAGTGGGAAAAGATTTTACAAGATGACTGATGTTAATTCGCGGATCTGTCCAGAATAGGTTTGAGAAAACATGTATAACTTTAAATCTACAAAGAGGGTTACAAAATCCTTTGGGCAAAACTTACATCTATGGGTTGGGAAGTTGCTCACCAAAATTTGTCCATAAAAGAGTCCATTTACCCTTTCTTTTCCACCATCACCATCTCCTTGGACATGTTTTTCTATCCTTAATCTCAATTGTGGTTCCTTGTTCTCTTTCTCTCAAATGATTAACTCTCTAGGTTAGGAGGCAGGAAATTATAAAGAATAAACCCTAATCATCTTTTTAATAAGTTTTATTAAATTAGGGTTAGAGACTTGGCTTAATGAGCTTTGTATAAATGACATAACAATTTATACTATTTTTATGACAAATGTTTACTCATTTTAATGTCACAAACTGTGACTTGCATATCTATTATAAGTTCATAACTAATTTGCAACAACATATTGGTCACAATGTAGTCATAAGAGTGACAATTAATATTATCGTAGCATATTCGTCACTAATTGTGACAAACTTTTATTAATGATTTTTTCCTTCATGATATAGTGACGAAAATACTATGAATTTGTGACAAATAAATTTAGTCATAATACCGTATTTAAAGTATCACAAATTTGTGACGAAAATTTTTTGTCTCAAAAATACGTCTCAATAAAATTATTTTCTTGTAGTGATTGCATTCTTGTTGAATTGAAGCTCCTCTATAATCTTTCTCATTGTGTGACAACCCGTCTCGCGGACCCCACTAGCCTCACTGCTAGTCGCCCCAACAGACCCCAAGCTGGCCTTGCAGGACATCGATCCTAACCCCTCACTGTGGACATCCAAATCCACCAGTAGGTTATGCGCCAGACGTTCCTCAAACCCTGTTCCCCACCCTTAAACAACCTTTCAACAGGACAAGTTGTCACCAATTGAGATCATATTGTCCTGTGGAAATGTTGTTAAAGGATGGGGACCAGGGTTCGAGGAACGCCTGGCGCACCAATAATCTACTGTGGATTTGGATGATTAGTTCCATTTCCACGGTGAGGGGTTATGATCGATGCCCTGCAGAACCAGCTTGGGGTCCGTTGGGCCGGTTAGCGGGTAGGCTAGTGGGGTCCACGGGACGGGTTGTTACACATTGCATCAATTTTTCTCTTTTGTGTTATATTCTCACATTGCATCTAAAAATTGTGGAGCGCAATATCTTTTTGGACTTCATCGTGAATGCTACTAACATGAATTTCTTCTAAACTCTGAACTTCGAAAAACTTATCATTTTTCACCTAGATAATTTAGTAAACTATTTAACATCCATTATATTACAATAGCCGAAATTGTAAATTAAAGAAAATCTATAAAAAAAATTTTTAATTATAATAAAAGTATCTTATTTTTAATAGAAATTGAAAAAAATCTCTTCATAACCCTAGCTTACAACTCAAATTCAATATTGCACTCTCATGTCGGATTTCCTCTATTGTGTTATAAAATATGATATATCATGGTTTCATGATATGTGTCGTATTTAAATAGTTTTTTTTTTTATATATTTATTGAGTCTTTTAGAGCCATTTCAGGTTCAGATGCGATTTGGGATCAATCAGAGTATTTTGGAACAATTTGGAGCAAACAGGAGTGTTGTCGGACACCAATACCATACAAATTTCTGTACAAGTTTTCAAGAATTACAGTTTTGCCCCAGTAATTAAGCCCCAAATCATATTTTTAGACTATTTATATGATTTCAGGTCATTGTTTAAACTTAAGCTTTATTTGGGAGAGAGATCTGTAGAGAGCTAGGAGAGAAGAATCAAAAACTCTTTCATAGAAGATTCAAAACTCATTTACTCATTTTATTAATTTCTATATTCAATCTTTTTTATTGTTTGTTTCATTCACCTTGTTTGAGTAGATTAGGTTTAGGATTTTCAAAGGAATTCATGAATTTTTTTTTTCAACCAAACATTAAACTAGAAAATAACTCCAAGATTGGTTGCCCAAACCGGAGGGTAAGAGTTTACAAAAGAAATCTCAGAAGATAAAGATCTCGAAGAACGAGCCAGACAATCTGCCAAAATGTTTGACGTTCGGGGAATCCTAGACAGCTGGAAGGTTGGGCAGGATAGCCGGATTACATTGAAGTCGTCCAAAAGATTGGAGAAAGCGGGCCATTCATCAGGAGACTGCAGAATCGCCACTAATTCTGCACAATCCGTCTCGAAGCTTTGACAATCAACCCCCGCCGTCAGTAAGGTATCCATCGCCCAAATCAAAGCCTGAAGCTCTGAATGTAGAGGGGAAGGACAGCGACGTTGACTCCGTGCTCCCATTAGTTGCATGGAATCCTCACAATTACAGAACCACCAACCCAAACCGACCATAGGATCTGACGCTTTCCAAGAACCATCAACCTGGCACCGGGGGGAAGAATCCCGAGACTCCGCAGGCGGGAGGTCTAGGGCGGCCGAGTAGAAAGTCTTAGCCTCTTCTCATAACAATCTGTCATTGTCCGCTTGATTAATAACCTCGCTTGGTTCTGCTTCACATCCCTGAAGAACTTTTTTGTTTCTATCTTTCCAAATTGACCAAACAATCCATGGTAAATGAAAACGTAAATTCGGAACATCCACCAGGGATGACACCCGCCAAAAAAGATAATCTAGATTCGTGTATATGGAATCAGAGGGAAAGTCCCCAAAAGTTAAGTCTACAAACGAAAAATCCCAAATCCGACGGGAATGAGAACACTCAAATAGTGCGTGATTGATAGTCTCCACCTCCAACCCATAGCGTTTACATAGGGTATCACACCGAACACCCCAATGAGCAAGTCGTTCCATCACTGGGAGGGAACCCGAGGCAATCTGCCAGAAGAAATGCTGAACTTTCGAGGGAACCTCCAGTTTCCAAGCTTGTGCCCTAAGAGCCGTACAAGACGGCCCATATTCAACCTCCGTAATCAATTCACGTGCTTGTCGATAACCCGTCTTGACCGAATGTTTCCCTGACTTAGTATAATGCCAAATCATCTTATCTGGTTTGTAGACTTTGCTAATCTCCATAGCTTGGATAAAATGAATGTCCGCCGAGTCCATATACTCCTCCAAAATTGGCATATGCCACTCCTTAGTAATAGGATTAATCAAATGTTTTACCATTAAATTTGGATGTAACAATCGGCCTCTACCATTAGCCGGTCCTGGTTGAGTATCCAGTATCCAGGGATCCCGCCAAACCGAAACATGATAACCTGAAACTATCACCCACCTTGCACCATGTTTCACCAATCCTTGAGTAGAGTAAATACTCCTCCAAGCAAACGAGGGGGAGTAAGGCTTCTTAGCATGTAAAGGGTGTTTATTCCGAAAGTATCTACCTCACATGACCCGGGCCATTAGAGAATCTGCTGGGTAATGAATTAACCGCCAATATTGTTTAGCCAGCATTGCATCATTAAAGTGTTCTAATGTACGAAAGCCCAAACCGCCATCGCATTTGTCCTTACACACCTTATCCCAGGTGACCCAGTGCAATCCTCGTGCTTTATCGTTAGACTTCCACCAAAACCGTGAAATAGCACTCGTAAGCTTAGCCGTTACCTCATGCGATAGTTTATAACAAGACATGACATGGGTTGGAAGAGCCAACGCGACCGACTTAATCATAACTTCCTTTCCACCTATCGATAAATACTTTGCAGCCCAACCATTCACTCGATCGTCCAGCCGATCATTGACATAACTAAAAACCTTAGTTCTCGAACCCTGAAGATTTTCAGGAATACCCAAATACGAGCCCATACCACCTTCTTTGGAAATACCCATTACAGATTTTAGTTGAGTCCTGCTGTCAGGTGGAACTTTTTTTCCAAACATAATAGAGGATTTCTCCAGATTCACCTCTTGACCCGAAGCTTCCCCGTAGTTCCTTATAATTTCCATAACCGTAGTACATTCTGCCGTCTCTACTCTACAGAAAAACAGACTGTCATCTGCAAACAACAAATGTGAAACAGCGGGACAGTCCTGTGCTAACTTGATGCCTGTAATTTTCCTCTCTCTTTCAGCCTTTTTAATATTGGCGATTAAGACTTCTGTACATATTATGAACAGATAAGGAGATAAAGGATCCCCCTGACGTAAACCCCTTTGGGGCTTGATTAAGCCCCGAGGCTGTCCATTAAGAAGGACACGATAGGAGACCGAAGATACACACCACATGATCCAAGAGATCCATTTCCTATCAAAACCCATTTTGACCATAACCGCTTCTAAGAAATCCCATTCAACCCNCCAGATTCACCTCTTGACCCGAAGCTTCCCCGTAGTTCCTTATAATTTCCATAACCGTAGTCCATTCTGCTGTCTCTGCTCTACAGAAAAACAGACTATCATCTGCAAACAACAAATGTGAAACAGCGGGACAGTCACGGGCTAACTTGATGCATGTAATTCTCCTCTCTCTTTCAGCCTTTTTAATATTAGCGATTAAGACTTCTGTACATATTATGAACAGATAAGGAGATAAAGGATCCCCCTGACGTAAACCCCTCTGGGGCTTGATTAAGCCCCGAGGTTGTCCATTAAGAAGGACACGATAGGAGACCGAAGATACACACCACATGATCCAAGAGATCCATTTCCTATCAAAACCCATTTTGACCATAACCGCTTCTAAGAAATCCCATTCAACCCAGTCATAAGCTTTACTCATATCCGTCTTAAATGCCAGATAATCAGATTTACATCGAGGATTTGTATTTAAACCATGAAACATCTCCTGAACAACAAGGATGTTATCTGTAATTAGCCGACCTGAGACGAACGCCGACTGGGTTTCAGATACCAGTGAAGGGAGAATCTGCTTGAGTCGAAAGCACATGACCTTTGAGATAATCTTATAACTCACATTACAAAGACTAATCGGTCTAAATTCCGTCATCCGTTGAGGCCTTTCTTTTTTGGAATTAGACAAATGTTTGTGTCGTTTAAACGCGGATCGAAACGATCCGTACGAAAGAAATCCTTAACCAAAGCGACCAAAACTCCTTTTAGAGAGGACCAGAAGCGTTGGAAAAACAATGCTGTCATCCCATTGGGACCCGGAGATTTCTCAGGATGCATAGCAAACAAAGCTTTGCGAACCTCTGATTCCGTAATCTACCTCGTTAAGGATATGTTCATAAAACCTGAAATCAATGTAGGGACTTCTTGGAGCATTTTTGTGACACCCCTCACATTCGACCTTTTGAAAAGATCTGTAAAATATGTTGATGCAATATCCTCCATACCAGAAGGCGATTCAGTCCAGACATCATTTGGATCAAATAAACCAACAATTCTATTTCTTGCCCGTCGCTGTTTCGTGGAAGCACGGAAAAACTTTGTATTTTTATCACCAACACGTAACCAGAATTTCCTGCTTTTCTGCTGCCAATATAACTCTTCGTCCCTGTAGGCCTCCTTCACTTCCTTTCTATACTCCAAATTTCATCCTGCGAAATCGAGTCGTCCATCTTTGCCTCCTTTAAGGCCGCCTTCAAAGATGAAATACTGGTCGGCTCATGAAAAACATTGTTCTTCCGCCACCAATAAATAGAATTACGATAGTTCTTTAGCTTATCCACAAATACCGGTGTTCGGAAATTATTTGTGCGGTTCCACCCAAACTCCACCGCACCAGACAATCCATCCTTACCTAACCAACGCTTATCAAAACGAAACTATCGCTGTCGCCGAAATCCATTTTAAAACAAGTGGCGAGGATAGGACAATAATCAGAGCCAATCATCTCTAAATACTCGACCTTTGAGTGGGGAAAAAAACAATGCCAATCCTCATTAGCTAACGCCCGGTCTAAACGACAACGGACTATCTGATTATTCCGTCTATTACCTCTCCAAGACAATTGCTCTCCATAGCAGGGAAATTCTAACATACCACAATGTCTGATCATAGACTTAAAGGGTACAAAAGAAGATACTGATCTTAACGCCCCTCCTGATTTCTCATGGTTCCCAGTAAGTTCATTAAAATCCCCTATCATAAACCATGGATCAATTCGAAAAGAACCAATATCAATTAATTTATCTCAAACCTTATGTCTATGTTGAGGAACAAGATCCCCATAAACAAAAGACAGAAAAATCATTTGTTGACCCGAAAATGCTTGAACATCAATTAACCGATCACTTTTATATAAAATAGAAAGTTTTATTTCATCCTTATTAAAAAAGAGCTAACCCCCCCCCCCCCCCCCCCCCCCCCCCCCCC
>NC_025690.1:11580805-11645570 GCF_000633955.1 Camelina sativa | reverse complement strand
CAGGAATGCCATCTTTTCATGAATTTTTAGGTTATCAGATTATTATTTTAGAGTGGCGAGAGCAACCTAAAATCTGATTTTAATATTCTAGTATGGCCAACTAAATTTTGACATAAACAATATTTTTTAATTAATCTAGCAAAGATAGAAATCAATATAAACAATCAATGTTAATTTTTAAAACAGAAATAAATTTTAATCAACATTTCTTTAGTTGGATAAATATTGTAATTATCGTTGTTAGTAGTATTTTTTGTAAGTGATTTAAACGGAAAAATGGAAAAAAAAAACTAATGGGAATATATATATATATATATAACTATTTCATGAGAATATTAGTATATTTTTAGTTAAATTTTAATATATAAGTTTTAAGGCATAGAATTTTTTAATTCATAAGTGAAACACACAAAAATCCTTGAAAATAATAATGAGTTTATAGGGGCGAATTTTTCAACTAATTGATGAGAATGTTAGTATATATATCTTCGTGTTGAACTATATATATATATATATATATATATATATATATATCTTCGTTTCTGCTTATTTTTAATTTTCCCATTTAAAAAACTAGTTCGATATGAGATAAAATAAGTATTTATTAAATTAATATTTTTGTGGATTTTTCATTTTTCATTAATTATGTTTTGTTAAATTTTTAATTATTTCTAATACTAACTAAGATATAAATTTGATATGATTCACATAATTGTTTTGGATATAAACTTTTTAATGTTGATATGCATATCTGTAGTTTTACATTTAAATTTAATCGCTCTAATTATTTTAATTTTAACATCCCATAATTTACAAAAAAAAAAAAAATACATGCCAACTCGGAAATGACGTACACGACCACAATCCTAAACTCGTGGATTTAAAGAAAGCTTTATCTTCGCTTGACACACCAACTGAAGACATGGTCTGTGGGATTCTTAACGTTACCTCCGAAGATATCAATAAACTTAAGAAGATAGTCATGGATGATGAACAAGTACTTAATAGTAATGAGAAGGAGAAGAACGTTGTGGTCTAGAAGCTATTGCGGCCTACGTCTGGAGAGCAAGATGCCGAGCCATGAAGATAAGTCCCGACAAGACTATGGTTTTGGGGATAACCGCTAATATCCGCAAGATTATGGAGCCTCCATTACCCAAAGGCTACTATGGAAACGCCATCGTCCACAGCTACGTGGCATTGACAGCGAGAGAATTGAGCGAAATGCCGATGTGCAGCGTTTTAAAGCTCTACCGCACTGGAACAAGGGTATGTGTGGGAGCAACTAAGAGAGATCGAGAGAACGCTGAAGCTGAAATTAGTGACCGAGGAGTTTTCATGATGGTGACTGATTGGCGTCATCTGGGGCTGAAGCAAGACGTTTAGTATTTTCTCTCTCCAGAATCCAAAGCCCAAAATGTTTAGGGTCAATTGCACTTACACTCATTTTCAATCAAAGTTGTTATGATTACACCCACTGGAAGGTGTATTTTTAGATGTGTTTTGCATATGTGACTTATTTTTTTGGACAATTTTAACCTTGTATTTAATTTGGAGTAAAAAAACAAATTGGTATAGGATAATTTTTTTTAATCTCCTATTTTTCTTTCTCTCTCTCTCGTATTTCTCTTTTACTCTTACTTTTCTTTTGTTGTCACTTTAAGTAGTTATTATTATTATCAAATAATTATTTATTTATTTTTATACAATAAATTATGATTTTATATTTTTATATTTTAAGACCCATATTAATATATTTTAGATGAACTATTCTACATTAGGATACAACGATAACATCAAATCCATATGTTCATGGTCAAGTGGATACCAATAGAATTTATGGGTTCTAAAGATTTAGGGTTTAGGATACAACAACAACATTAATTCCATATGTTCATGGTCATGTAGATACCAATAAAATTTGTGGGTTCTAGAGATTTAGGGTTTATGATACAACAACAACATCAAATCTATATGTTCATGGTCATGTGAATACCAATAGAATTTGTGGGTACTAGTAACACATGACCATAAATGTGTATATTAGTAACACATCAAAGTTTCTTATCAAACCCATAACACATGACCATAATTCTGGTACTAGTAACACATCAAATCCATATATTTGTAGTCATCTGAATACCAACCGAATTTGCAAGTTATAGAGATTTAGGGTTTAGTATACAATGACAACATCAAATCCATATGTTTATGGTCACGTGGATACCAATAGAATTTGTGGGTAATGGTAACAAATCAAAGTTCGTTCAAACTTATCCAAATGGATAATTACTTATGAAAGTAATATTTTGTTAATCCATTATGCATCTAATTTAAGCTTAAAGTATGTGGACAAACAGTCTATTTCATATTGAAAATTTAGTAAAGTAAATTCATTAATTTCTAAATTTTAATTAATTTAGTTTGGACTTATAAATTGTTGATTTGACTATGAAGACCAATTCAATTTTATTTGATTTTGATTAGTCTCATAATTTATATTTTTTTGTGGAAAGAAAAATATTGAAAAATGAAAAAAATGTTCATTTAGAAGTTTCTTAACTTTTTTTTTTGTGAACAACTAATGTTACTAAACTTAAACATAATAATGAAAATAAAAAAACAAATGTTAAAGAAACAAAATAATTAAAAGTGAAAGAAATAATAGAGAGAAAAATGAGATAGAAAAAGAAAAGTTAAAAGACAATGTTAGTTTAGTTGGAGGGTGTAAATTATAATTTGACGTAAGAAAAGTATAGTGAAAGTAAAAAATGAGTGTGTGTTAATAGTTTAGGGTAAAGTGGGTGTAAGTGCAAAATTACTAATGAAGGAAACAATATTGATAAGAGAAATAATATGAATAGAAACCTCCCAAAAAGGCAAAAACAATTCTAAGTTCATGAAAGAACTCTAATTCATAACAAATTCAACCCTTTTACATATGCAAATCCGGCCAAACAATAGACATGTGTGTATATGAATTTTTAATATCATTAAATATAAAATGGAAAATCAAAACAATTTTTTTCTTTAGTTTTCTCATTTTCACTTTTCTTACGATCTTCCTACAATATTTGTTTGCATAGCAAATCACTCACCCCTATTTTTTTTTGTGAATTTCTCATTGTTATGAAATTACTATTGTTTAATCATACCTTATATCATATTTAATATTATTTAAACCATACATTATTTCTACAAACACTTTTATATATAGTTACGTTTTAATCGATATTCAGTGATTTTCTTAACTAAAAGATTTTAGATGTGTCTAATATTTTCTCAAATATTCTTCAATTTTGAAGAGTCAAAAACAAGTTATAAAAAAAAACAATGTTTTGTTTTGTTGGCTCTTTTAAACTAATCTTTGTATGCTGTTGACAACAACAGTTATAAACTCCAATATCTTGATGAAAACACTATAGAATCTTTAAAATGGATGTTTAGTTGAATTATAAACTCTAATATCTTAATGAAAACGCTAATAAAATAAATTGTTTATTGTTTTTTATGTACCAAGACAAATCAAATCATTGCCCTGTACCCAAAAATCTGTTTTATAGTAATGTATTCAATGTTTAATACCATAAACTACAACAAGTGGTTGATTGACTTTTGATAATTAAAGAATATGACAAATGATTTGTAATCCTTAATAACAAAGCAGATACTTTAGAACCTTATCCTCCACGTATCAAAATACAATTGCATACCACAAAACCTACACCTACGCCTCAAACACAAGATTACTCCCCACCACGAGATTTTTTTTGTATGCGTCTCTCTCTTACCATTAGCCGAACAAAGGGCAAAATGGTCAATCTCAAAACCCACTTCAGCGTCTTTTTTCGATAAAGCTACTTCGAGAATCGTAACTGAGGTTTATCTCTATGTTCCAATTTACCAAAACACCATTGTCTATATCACAAATTTACGAAAATACCATTCTTCTCTCTCATCTCTTTTGATCATCGAATTTGGGTGAAATATCTTTTCTAATTGCTAAAAACTAAAAAAGGAAAAAGCATCAAACTTTGATTTCCTTTGCTTCTTCTTCTATCCTCTATCTTCTTCTTCTTCTCGCTTTTGATACTTTTTATTTAGTTTTGATTGCTCTGTTTCGTGTGTTTGATGAGAATTTGGTTTTAATGGCAAAAGTTTCGTTCAAGGATTCTCTGAAAGCTCTTGAAGCTGATATCCAACACGCTAACACTGTGTAAGCCTCTCAATTCTAAAACCCTTTTTGGAAATTTGGATTTTTCTCTGTTTTTGTACTCCAAAGTTTCGATTTTTTTTTTTTTTTTTTTTTTTGGGNAAAAATTTCCCCTTTTTGTTTTTCAAGTTGAGTCTGTAAAAGGTTTTATCTATCTGAGCTTTTAGGTTCTGTGTCTTTGATTTTCTTCTCTAGGACCACAACAAAGTGTGTTTTCTGAATTTATTCTTGTGGTACAGAAGAGTTTGGAATTTGTACGGGTTGTTTTTTTGGGTACTGAATTTAGGGTTTAATCTGGTCCTGATGAACAGAGTTCATGAATATTAAGTGATCCAACGACTTAGAGTGATGAAGTCATTAATTAGGAGTCTTATCCTAAAACAGTTTTGAGTGTTGACTCGTGAAGCTGAACCAAGTCTGGTTGATGATGTGTTTTTTTGTCTCAGTGGAAGTTGTGTTTGTTTGCAATGATCAAGTGATTTAAAGCTAAAACCTTTATTTTATTTGGTTTCTGATGGTAATCTAGCTGAGTTAGGAACCTCTATGTCTAAAAGGTGAATGTTTTGGTGACTTTGGTAATCAATCACTTCTGCTGGTTATGTTAAAACAACTAATTACATCTGAATATGCTTGATTCTATCAATACTTTGACCCTTGAATGTGTACTATGATCAAGTGGTTTATATTGCATCCGAGGCTGGATCTAGCTGGATTAGACCAGTTCCATGTTTGGTTGCGTGCATTGATCAATTGGTTTTGTTGTTAATGTCTGTGATCGTATCAGTATCAATACATTGAATAGAGAATCTTGTTATGTTTGTGTATTTTTATCAAATTATGTCGTTTTGGTGCTTATGAACAATGTCATTTTGTTTTCTCTCAATGAATAACAGAGCTTTAGATTATCCTCGGGAGAAGGATGGTGCGCGTGTTCAGATGAGACTGTCTTACAACCCGGCTGCCCAGTTTTTACTTTTTCTTGTCCAATGGACTGATTGCCACCTTGCTGGTGCCCTCGGTTTGCTCAGAGTTCTCATTTACATGGTATATTCTTCACTTCCTTCTCTTCTACTCCATTTTTTCAAAACTTTTTCTTGTGATTGTTTGATTAATTCATTGAACTGAATCAGACCTATGCGGATGGGAAAACCACAATGTCGGTTTACGAGAGGAAAACTAGTATTAAAGATTTCTACGGTAATGCACAGATTCAAGTTGTTTGGTAACAAGTTGATTGTTATTCGTAATGCTTATTGGGTTTTGTCCGTATTGTGTAACAGCTGTGATATTTCCATCGCTATTACAACTAGAAAGGGGTATCACAGACCTTGATGATCGCAAACAGAAAGAGGTCTGTAAGATACGGTACAGAAACAAAGATGAGGCTGAAAAGGTCAAGCTCTCGGAGATTGACATCGAGAGAGAAGAAGAATGCGGGATTTGCATGGAGATGAACAACATGGTTGTTCTCCCCAACTGTACCCATTCTTTATGCATCAAGTGTTACCGCGATTGGTAAGTCATCAATTCTTTAAAAGGGTATCTATCTCCTTCTGCGCATAACGGATGATTCAATCATAACTGATGGTGATCTTGCAGGCATGGGAGGTCAGAGTCATGCCCTTTTTGCCGGGACAGTCTTAAGAGAGTAAACTCAGGGGACTTGTGGATGTTGATGGAGAAATCAGATACAGTCAATATGTATACAATTGCGCGGGAGAATAAGAAAAGGCTGTTTATGTACGTAGAAAAGCTACCTCTAGTGGTTCCAGATCAAGTGTTTGCATCTTCTCCTTACGATTGCCATGTCAAGTGAATTTAAGAAGAAGAAGAACCGGTTCTGGTAAAACTTTATCTGAATGTAAATAATGTTTTAGAGTAAAGTAGTAATTAAATATAGTAACCATTTCCGGGGGAAGTCCATTTCTACTTGCTTTTCTTTTTATCTGCATTTGGCTTTTGGTTCCCAAACTCTTTTATTTTCTATTGTACATTCATGTCTGAATCTAAAATACCTCTTCATCAAGAAGTGGCTTTTACATTACTCACAAATCTACACTCTGTTCTTGCTTCACCTTAAAATTCTCTTATTTAAGGTACAGAGGAAATATAGTTATGTTATTTATCTGCAGACCCCCTCATCTTTAACATTGTTAAGAAAAAGAGAAAAAGCCATTGCATAAGGTCAGATCAAAAAGATCAGGTCGAGCATGAATTTAAGCATAAGGTCAGATCTTTAAATAATGGTGCTTCTCAAAACATAAGTTTTCAAGTTCTATAATTAAATAAGCATATATAAAGAAAAACCTTAAATAAACTTCATGTTCTTTAAGCTCTCGTAGTAATCGGAAACAGTCACAGAAATGTCACTGAATCGCTTAAGCTCGGACATAGGCAGTCCTTCAATTGTGACACTTCTCATGCTTTTCCTATCCAAATTGTAAAAGAAAAGACGAAACGGATCAGACAATTCTTTTGGAACTAGACAAACCTCGCCGTTATAAAAGGTATCCATGACGTTAAAGTCATCACCAGCAGCAGACTGGGGCAAATGAAACGTGTTCATGGACCATTCTTCTTTCTTAGCATCTTCCACAACCCACATTCGAAAACTACCCTTACGAGGTTTCTCAACCACACCAATTTTACCTCTGTAGTTGATCAGAGTTTTATCTGTAACTGTAATAGCCCACTTATCAGCAACCCACATATTCTCAAAACCCATTGGTATAAGTCTGCTTGGTACATTGATGACGTTAAACGTTTCAAGCCTAACATCAAAACTCACAATTATAGAATTACTATCCGGGGAATCAGTGTCCTTCATGGAAGCCCCGTAGTACAGTGTTCCGTTCATATACATCCCCCAGGTATGAATAATATGAGGACAGGTGATACACGGAGCCTCTCTCCAAGCTTCTTCTCCTCCCAATACAATAACCTTATGCTCCAATCTCCAAGGCAAATCATCAACGGCAAGTACTTTATACTGATCTCCAACAGGATCGTACCCAAACATGTACTTGGGGCGTGGAAAAACTTGTGGATAATTTTTGAATTCGAAGTCGGGAAAAGTATGCAGCTGTCTCCTGCTGGGATTACAAATCCCAACATTTGAAAAACCTCCAACGCAAATCAAACCTCGACCCGCATTATACACCTTTTTCCCTTTAATGTTTAGTCGTAGGCTCAAATCTTCGTAAGGTACACAGCATGAAGAAGAAGAGGAAGACAAAGATGTGTTTGGGTTAGGCGAGGAGACTAACGTAAGTTTTTCTCCGTAGAAGTCTTCAAAAGCAATGAGAAGACGAGGAGATGAGGAAGAAGCAATATTCAAATAACGTTTCTGGAAATCTTGGCTGGTGATGATAGAGGACCAAAGCTTGGACACACATCGAAATCTCAATAGAGACTTCACAGGCAATCTTAAGAGTATCTCAATCTGGAGCTCAAGAGGAATGCAGATCGGTGTCGGATCCATTGACGCAGGTGAAGCTAATACAGAGTAGACGAAGGCGACTACTCGCTTTAACATTCTTCGCTTACCTTTCTTCTTCTGGTGGATACACAGTAGCCGAGAATACACAATTTCACTCGTCTTCTTCAAAAGTTTTATAGCCAAATTATTCATGTACGTACGAAACTTTATGGGGTTATTGGTTTGAGATTTTAATAGAGTTTTAAGATTTGATATGTAGAATCTGTTGTTATTAAATCAATATTTTGTTTTTAGTGTTATTTGTGATTTGTAAAAAGTCATTTAAAATCTTAACAAATTTGGGTTATTGGATTAGACTTTTATTAAGTCAATAAAAGTTTTGTGTTATTCAATTAAAACAAAAGAATCTAGGATTGTTAATGAATTCATTTATTATGTTATTGGTTCATGATTTTACACACTTTCTTTACAAAATAAAACCATAGAAAGTATTATAAAAATACATATATTGTTTGGATTACTTAACAAGATTTTAGAAAACTAATCAACAAAACTATAAAATACCCATTTTTTTGATGATTTTGTTGAAGTCTTCAACATTCTTTATAATGAAAAAAATACTTAGGGGTGAACCTTTGTATGCACCTCATTCCCTTTCAACCAATCAGAATGTTTTATCTAATATTTTATCTAAAAAAATAAATCAAAATTAAATTTAAAAACAAAACAAATTAAAGAAACAAATTCTGTATACTTTTATTTAAGGCAAGTTAAATATTGCCTTTGTTGAGATTTTATAATTAAATTACACGAGGTTATATATCGGTTTGAGTTTATAAATGAGAATTAGAGTTTAGATTTTACAATTAAACTGAAATTATATGTCAGTTTGAGTTTACAAATAAGATGGTTAGGGCTTAGATTTTACAATTAGAACAAAATTATATGTCGGTTTGGGTTTACAAATGAGGTGATTAGGGTTTAGATTTTACAATTAGAATAAAATTATGTATATGTCGGTTTGGGTTTATAAATGAGATAGTTAAGGTTTAGACTTTACAATTAGAATGAAATTATATGTCGGTTTGGGTTTACAAATGAGATAGTTAGGGTTTAAATTTTACAATTAGAACAAAATTATATATCGGTTTAGGTTTATAAAAGAGCGGTTTAAGTTTTTAATTGTATAATAATGTATACATATTTTATTTCCTTAAAAAGGTTCACCCTTAGAGGTGATCCCAAGTATTGTCCCTTTATAACTAAGAATCCAATAACAATAGTCTTCACTTTTGTTTCTTTAACCCTAAGACAATGCCACAGCTTCGTGCTTTCGCCATTACAAATCTGACACAATAAACCCTTTTAACTAGCCTAAGCAAAACCTAACTTGACAAAGAAGTATACAAACAATATGTACCACAAAATCAACAAGATCCGCTCGGCCCATATAAAATAATTGGGCCTTAATCTGGGTCGGTTGCTTAGTAAGAGCTCGGGTCATAAGAAAACCCGACCCGCTCAGCTAATCTCGATCGATCTCGATTTCTTAAGATTTAGGGTTCCTTAAACTTGCTCGGCCACGAAACCGCAGAGAGAGATTTTGAAAAGATGAATCCATTGACGCAGGTGAAGCTAATACAGAGTAGAAACGCAAAGGAATCAGATTTAGGGATCTCTAGCGAAGCTTCATGGCACGCTGAGTTCAAAAATTCTGCTTATGTCTACGCCGGATTGCTACCGTTCGATCTCACGGAAGGTGATATCCTCGCCATCTTCTCACAGTAAGTTTAGTTTGTTTGCGTTTCTCAAGTTTCAATTTTTCCAAATGGGTTTCTTTTAGTTCTTCTTATGCCTTTCTTTGTTTTGTAGATATGGTGAAATTGTTGATGTCAATCTTGTTCGAGACAAGGCAACTGGTAAATCTAGGGGTTTTGCGTTTCTTGCGTATGAAGATCAGAGAAGTACCATTCTTGCTGTTGGTTAGTGTCATGACTCTTGCATTATTGGTTTCATCGTGTGGATTTTTACTTCTTTAATTAGGTGTTGTAATTTTGTGATTGGATTCTGTTTTGTGATTGCAGATAATTTGAATGGAGCTCAGTTGTTGGGGCGGACCATTAAGGTGAATCATTGTGGCAAATACACTAAGCGAGAAGAAGAGGATGAAGAGACGCAACGGCAGAACAGAGAGGCTCGTGGGGTATGCAGAGCTTTTCAGAGGGGAGAGTGTACTCGTGGTGATTCTTGCAAATTTTCCCATGATGAAAAAGTAAGTAAGCTAATTTATTTGGATGATATTGTTGTACTACTTATTCTTTCAACATATGGTTTATGATTAATACTTGATAGATGTTAACATTTATTTTTCTTGAACCCTGACAGAGAGCTGCAAATACTGGTTGGGGTCATGAAGAGGATAGAAGTTCCAAGTGGGATCATGACAAGTTTAATGGTGCCAAAAAGGGTGGTGGTACAAGTTTTGGCCAGCGAGGAGACTTCAAACCTGATGAGGAAGAGAAAGGTTACAGAGAAAAGGGTCATGGAGGAGATGCTTCGTATGGTCGCCCTAAAGAAAGAGAAAGAGTGGAAAGGGAGGATAGGGAGCCAAGGTATGATAGGAGGGAACAAAAGAGATCAGGACGGCATGATGATTCGCAATCTAGAAGACACGATGCTGACGTTGATTATGTAAGGGAGGACAAGAGATCCAGAACAGATGATCGGGAGAAACCGAAGGCGGAATCCAGAAGAGATCATTACGACAAGGAGGAAAGAGGTTCAAGTAGGCGATCGGAAACATCCACGAGGCAAGATAGGGATTCATCAAGAAGGGAAGATCGCCGTCGCTAAAGGAGTAGATAGTAGTGGTATGCATACTCAATGGTTTTTAGTTGTAGCTTGAGTCTGTGGGAATGAGCTTTGTTGTTCTTTCCAAGAGAGTTGTCCTTGTGGCTATATAAACTGCTTCATTCTGTAACTGTCACTCTATGTTTGTCGTGATACTTGTTGATTTTACTTTTTGAAATGAAAGAAGTCGTCACATCCTTTTTGGTTCATTTACAGAATCTTTTTGCTATCTCATGTATGTATAGCTTTGTTGTTAGTGGCTGTGTTGACCTGTGCTTACAGACTCGGTGTTCAAGTTGAACAGAGAGGAGTGATTCTGGCTCTCCTTCAATATGGATTACTGCAACGCTTGCTGTTCTGGTCATATGCAAACTAAAGAGGTAAGCTGCAAACATTTTATATTTTAATTCAATTCCTATTGACTTTGTCCATAAAAAATCTGAACAAAGAATAGTATAGTGATATTTGAATTTTCTTCTGCTAGGTATGACTAAGAAATTTTCGCATCAATTAAACTGAAAACAGTGTAGAATCAAGTCGGTGTATATCGAAATAATTGATGGTTGTCGCTATCAGTGTTGAGGTCATTGCTAAGAATCGCTATCAGTGTTGTTGATTAATTGAGTGTTCCTTGGCAAAAGTATATATGATAAGAGTCTGACAGTAGACTTGGACGAAATGAAGCAGTTAATAAATTAGCTGAGGCAATGCTAGAATGAATCATTGCTCTATTTGACTTTGACTCTCAAAGTCATACCACAGGCTGCAAGTCCTATGGTTTTGGAATATCCTCATTTGCCAGTTTCTGAAAGTTTGTATGCTTCCTCATTATTACATAGGGATCAAGAGGCTCAAGATTTTTATTTGCTCATAATTTCACTAAACAATCATCGCATAAGGTTGTCTCGTATAAGTTCACACTGCGGATCACTCTTTTCATTTTCAAGACGACTCGAAATAAATTTAAACATAAAATCGTGCTTCTGCAGTTATTTTCATTACAGCCAACGCTGCTGTGACTGTGCAGTTGATGCAATTATTTCCATCACCGCCCACTGCTGTTGACTAGTTGATGGCTTCCAGTTACAAGTTTCTTTCCTTGAATTTTCTTCCATAATTTTATTCTTACTGATGCAGGTATTTATGAATGGTTACTGCCTTATTTCTTTGGCTCTGTCTTTTTAAAATACTTTACCCCCTCATGAACTGGAAACAGAATACGCTAGTAGCTGTCTTCATTTCCTTTAATCAAATACAAAACTTGTTCTTCGAAATGTATCTTCCTCGTATGAGCCTTATGCTATTTCATTTACTAGCTCTTGTGTTCTGCTATCAGGCATCCAGATATACTGATGAGATCGACAAACAAGCACTGCTCGAGTTTCAGTCTAACCTATCAGAGAACAGCCGAGTTGTCCTGGCCTCATGGAATGACTCCTTGGCTGTCTGCAAGTGGACTGGGGTTGTGTGTGGTCACAAACACAAGAGAGTCACTGCTTCAGACCTCAGCGGGATGAAACTAACCGGTGTTATCTCGCCCAGTATTGGTAATCTCTCTTTCCTCAAATCTCTTAGTCTCGCAGACAACTCTCTCCATGGTAGTATCCCTCTTGAGGTAGGGAAGCTGTTCAGTCTTCAACATTTGAACCTGAGCAAAAACATTCTTGGAGGTGTGATTCCACTTGGAATATCCAATTGTTCTGCCCTTTTGACCAATGATGTATCCTATAACAATCTTGAACACGAGGTTCCTTCTGAGCAGGGTTCGCTTCCTCTGCTTGTCCTTCTATCTCTCCATGGAAACTACCTGCATGGGAAGTTCCCTGCATCGTTTGGGAACCTAACATCACTCCAGAAGCTTGATGTCGAGGGTAACTATATGACAGGAGAAATCCCGGATAGTATGTCTAGACTGACGCAGATGAAGTTTCTCCAGCTAGCGAGAAACAAATTTTCGGGTTTCTTTCCTCATGCTATTTGCAACCTATCCTCACTTCAGTTTTTATCAATCACCAGAAACTCCTTTTCCGGTAAACTTAGACTTGATGTTGATAAACTTTTCCCAAACATTCAAGAAATATTCTTGTCTCTTAACGATTTTGAAGGGGAAATTCCAGTTACACTGGCCAATATTACCTCCCTTCGGCGCTTCGAGATTGCGGAGAACCAGATGACAGGAAGTATCTCTTCAAGTTTTGGAAGGCTAAAGAATATGGAAGTACTAGTGCTTAGTCATAATTCCCTAGGAAGTTACTCCTCGAGAGATCTTGGTTTTCTTAGCAGTTTAAGTAATTGCACTCAACTGCAGTCTTTGAATGTTGGCTACAACAGACTTGGAGGCGACTTACCTCTTTGCATAGCCAATCTCTCCAATCAACTGACATATCTCTCCCTTGAAGGAAATAGCATATCCGGTAGCATTCCTCTTGACATCGGAAACCTTGAAATCCTCCGCGCATTCAATGTGGAACAGAACCTGTTGACAGGTGAACTTCCCTCCTCCCTTGGGAAGCTTTCTAGACTAGAAAGGCTCCACCTACAGTCGAATATGTTGGCAGGTAACATACCATCTTTCTTTGGAAACCTCACCATGATAGCGCAACTCTATTTGTACGACAATACTTTCATGGGAAGCATCCCTTCAAGCCTCAGAAATTGCAGTAACCTTCTTTTCCTTGGGATGGATTTCAATATGCTCAGGGGCTCCATACCTCGGGAGCTCATGGAAGTTCGATCTCTGGTTTATTTAAATATTTCTTATAATAATCTGACTGGACAGTTCCCAAGTGAAGTAGGAAAGTTGGTCAATCTTGTTCAACTAGATGTTTCACACAACCAATTATCAGGAAACATACCGCAAACCTTGGGGAGCTGTCTCTGCATGGAAGAGCTTGAATTAAATGGTAACTTATTTGAAGGAACCATCATAGATCCCAGCGGGTTGAGGAACCTCAGATTCCTGGATCTGTCCAACAACAATCTCACTGGCCCTATACCTGTATATGTGGTAAACTACTCCTCCATTCAGTATCTAAATCTCTCTGTAAATAATCTTGAGGGGCCAGTGCCTGTTGAAGTAACATATCTATACTTTACCCAAGTTTCAATATTTGGAAACCGAAATCTCTGTGGGGGCATTCCTGAACTACACCTAAAACCATGCTCAGTGCAAAAGAAAGTCGTCATTGGAATCGGGGTAGGTGTGACTTTGGTCTTAGTTTCAATATTGGCTATAATCTTTTTATGTTGGTTCAAGAAACGGAGCAAAAACAACAGGGCAAGCAACGGAGAAACCATGGATTTTTTGCCCTTATATGAAAGGGTACGGTACAAGGAGCTTCATAATGCAACTGGTGGGTTTTCTATGGGAAATATAATTGGGTCAGGGAACTTTGGTGTTGTGTATAAAGCATCCCTCGGCCTTGAGAATAGAGCTGTTGCCATCAAAGTGTTAAATCTCAAGAAGCATGGAGCTGCCAAGAGCTTTATCGCAGAATGTGAAGCCTTGAAGGGTTTAAGGCATCGCAACCTTGTGAAGCTTGTAACAGCTTGTTCGAGCATTGATTACAAAGGAAATGAATTCAGATCTCTGGTGTATGAGTTCATGCCAAATGGAAGTTTGGATATGTGGCTTCACCAAGAAGGGACCAGCGATACCTCGAGGCCTTTGACGCTTCTTGAAAGGTTTAACATTGCGATAGACTTGGCTTCTGTTTTGGACTATCTTCATGTTAATTCTCATGACCCTATAGCTCATTGCGATATTAAGCCAAGCAACGTCCTTCTAGACGATGATCTAACAGCCCATGTTAGTGACTTTGGTCTAGCTCGGCTGCTCCATAATTTGGATCAAGAGTCTTACCTCAACCAACTCAGCTCGGCCGGCGTTAGAGGAACCATCGGCTATGCTGCACCAGGTAAACCTATCACACCTTCTTACGTAATGTTGAATAAAATAAAATAGTATATTTCTCTAATAACAAGCTTGTATCTGTGAATTATGGTGCAGAATATGGAATGGGAGGACAACCATCAATTTATGGTGATGTGTATAGTTTTGGGGTTCTCCTTTTAGAAATGTTCACTGGGAAACGACCAACGGATGAGTTATTTGGGGGAAATGTAACTTTACATAGCTACACCGAGTCAGCGTTTCCTGGGAGAGTATTGGACATAGCAGACAGATTGCTTCTTCATAGAGGTCTCAGAGTCGGTTTCCCTGCTGCAGAGTGCTTGACAATGGTGTTGGAGGTGGGGCTTAGGTGTTGTGAAGAATTTCCGACGAATAGGTTGACAATGAGTGAAGCAATAAAGGAGTTATTCTCAATCAGAAGGAGGTTCTTTAAAGCCAGAATAACAGCCAGAAGTTGAAGTGTTTATGGTTTCCTCTACAGACTTTGTAACCTAATTATATAGGCTTATACTGAAGCCTATGAAATATTTTCTATCATAATCTATGGTTTATGTTCCTCTCTATTACACATAATCAAGAAGGCTTGCAATTATGAATGCTTGTTTTTTGTGCAGACAAAATATGAATGTTCTCTCTATTGTGTAACTCTCAGTTTTCAAATGAATATGAATGTTTTTTTAAAAAAATTTAAAACTATATTTGGAATTTTAGTGTTCTGTTCTTCAGTCCAGTTAATGATTTCCACCCTGCATTCATAGTTTTGTTAAAACAGAGGCGTACGTTTATGCCTAGCGTTCTGTTCGTTTTTTTTATTTTTTTATTTTTTTTTTTATTTTTTATTTTTTTATTTTTTAATTTTCCGTAAAAAAGTTTCTTCTATGCATCGTAGCTCAAAGAAGCGATCACGACAACACACACAACTAGGCTTCACGAGATCCTCCTCTCAAGCTATTGTTTTCTGGTTAGAGAGAAAAAAGCTAAATTATCTTCGCTCAAGCTATTGTTTTCTGGTTAGAGAGAATGGGAGACGACTTTTTTTTTTTTTGAAATTAGTGTTAAATTATATTTCGAAAAGTAAAAACTGTTTTACAACTAGTGCATCATTTTGCTGATCTTTTCAAAAAATAAAGCATTTTAAATTGTTAAAATTTAGTGCCTAGCCAAGTAGGAAGAGCACTGTCGTGTCGTCGATCTCCCTTGAGTCCAATTGTTAGAAGTTGGTTTCGTAGATGCTTGTCAATATGCTGAATGAGGCGGGAAGGAGGATTGGGGGCTTCGCCATGTTTCCTCCCATTACGCTCATGCCAAAGGGTATAGATCGTTGCCTGGAAAACAGAGGATACGAGGAACTGCCCTGTTCGATCTCTCTAGTTGCAAATGGAGGGGATTATCGAAGACCAGCTTGTGGAGAAACGAGTCCTGAAAATGCCTTGTGAAATGTTTTCCCATACCTCCGAGCTGAAGCTACAGGCGAAGAACAAATGGTCTCTAGTTTCTGCAGCACTACAGAATACACACTCCTCCAGATCGCCGCGAGACCACTGTGCCATCCGGTCACCGGTGGAGAGCTTATTCCTTAGTGCCAGCCAAGTACAGAAGGAGAACTTTGGTGTTGAGTGAACAAACCAAACACATTTGTACCAAGGGACCTCAGTTGCCGTGGAGCGGATTTGATTCCAAGTTTCCTTGGTGGAAAAACATGGACGAAACTGACCATTTTTCCCTTTCCAAAGAACCATATCTTCTCTGGTGGATCTGCTTTCAAATTTAGCCAATAGTTCAGCTTCCATTAGAGCATAGTGCTGCAGGCGGTGCCTCCTTCGACCACGTCTACCCCATGCGTCCGCAACTGTCATTGATCTGCTTATTCCCATATCAATGAAACCTCTGTCCCCCACTATGTCAATCAAACGCCCCATGGTTGACCAGTTATCAAACCAGAAAAACGTTTGTGAACCATTTCCCACTTCAGTTCTGCAAAAAGAAGCTGCAGAGTGACGATATTTGAGAATTTTTCTCCACATCCAGGAGCCTGCAGTGGTGGTTCTGAGGCTCCAAAAACACGCCTGCTTGAGTATCGAGCTATGTACCCACTTAACCCACAGAGAGTCCCCCGAAGACAATATTCTCCTAATCAACTTTAGACAACAAACATCATTCATTTCATTCAGAGATCTTAAACAGAGGCCACCTTCTTTCTTTGGCTTACATATGTCCTCCCAAGCGACCTTAGCTTTGTGAGGATTTAAATCCGCACAAGACCAGAGGAACGCTGAGCATAGTTTATCTATCTCATGAGTACATTGTTTTGGAAGACGAAAAGCAGAACACCAGAAACTGCATATGCTCCAGAGAACCGACTGAATCAAGTTTAAACGTCCCGCAAAAGAGAGGAAACGGGCTGTCCAGGAACCTATTTTTTTTCTTAATTTGCTCAATGAGAGGCGAACAGTCTGAGAGAGACATACGTTTTGTAACTAAGGGCAAGCCTAAGTACCGAACCGGGAGTTGGGCAACCTCTAAGCTAAACCTGTCCTGAATCTCCTGGCTGGCAGATGCAGATAAACCACCAAGGTAAACTGTAGACTTCTCCATACTAATTTTTAAGCCTGATCGCTTAGCAAAACTGTCAAACACCTCGATTATGCCTTCAATGGACCTAACCTTACCATCAGAGAGGACCATAAGGTCATCCGCAAAACACAGATGGGTAACACCAAGTTGCTAACACTTTGGATGATAACCAAACTGTTGTCTGACTGCGCTATCTAACATTTTGGAGAGGACGTCCATAACAGTAACAAACAGGTATGGAGATAGAGATCATCCTTGTCTCAAACCCCTTTCACTTTGAAAGAAACCCACAAGTTCACCGTTTACCTGGACTGAGAAGGAAGCCGTTGTCACACAGAGCATTATCCAATGCACAAAAACAGGCGGCAAATCGAGGGTTGTCAAAACGTTTCTCAAGAAAGGTCATTGGACAGAGTCAAAAGCTTTTGATATATCAATCTTGATGGCACATCGGCTTGAAATGGAGTCTTTATGATAGTCCTTGACTAGTTCTGTAGCTAGTAGGACATTCTCAATTAATAAACGGTCCTTAACGAAAGCCGACTGATTGCCATAGATGAACTTTGGAAGGAGAAGCTTCAGATGGTTCGCTAAGATCTTGGAGATGACCTTATAAAGAACGTTACAGCATGAGATGGGGCGGTAATCCTTCATTTTGCGTGTCTCAACCTTTTTTGGAATCAGAGCAAGAATTGTAGCATTTGCACCTTTAGGAAGAAATCCTTTATCAAAAAAGGATTGAACCGCAAGTACAAACTCCACCCAATAATGTCCCAAGCCGCCTTAAAAAACTCAGAGGTGTAACCATCAGGGCCTGGAGATTTGTCAGAAGGCATTGCGAACAACACCGTCTTGATTTCCTCCGCCAAGACTGGTCTTGTAAGGCGTTGCTTATCTTCCAAGGAACACCGAAACGACAATAATGCCTGCAATTCTGCAACGTGAACCCCCGCATAATCAGAAGGGATAAGCTGGAGAAACTCCTTAAAATGACGCTCTGCTTCTATCTTGATACATGCCTCATCAGCAGTAATACTACCATCAGGCCGTTGGATTTCACGGATCACATTCTGGGCTGCTCGAACCTAAACTGCCCGATGGAAAGTTTTACTATTTTGATCTCCAACTTTCAACCAATGAAGCTTAGATTTCTGCTTCAAGTATTTCTCCTCAAGTCCTGCAACAAAACTCCACCTACCATAGGCTTGTTTCTCTTCCGCCATAGCAGTGGTAGAGGGATAAAGGAGGTTATATTCCTGCTTTTCACAAAGAGGAGCATATGCTTCCTTCGTTTTCACAACCAAATCGTCAATCCTGTTTCTTTTCATAGCTTTAAGTTTAGGCTTGAGTGCCTTAAGCTTCTTTGTAAACCAGAAAAGAGATGATGTAGACAAGTGGCTTAAACTCAGGCATGATTCTGTAAATTCTGTAGTACCCCAAAATTCCTCTAACAGTGGCTTAAACTCACGCATGTCCACCAAGGCATTTACAAATTTGAAAGGTTTACGACGTGGCCTAGGTACCCCTTGACTCACCAGGTTGATTCGACAGCGTGAATGATCCGAACACCCACCTGCTTCGAAAACATTATATGACTGTGGAAAGTCAGCGAGCCAAGCCTCACTTACCAACACACGGTCTAACTTTTTGGATATTAGATCATTCTCTCGCTTATTACACCAGGTAAACAGGGGGCTTTGAGACTCCAAAGCAGAGAGAGAACAGTAGTTCACTATAGACTGAAAATCTTCCATACCCTCCATAATACCAGGACCATCTGCACCACGGGAATGTTCCTCTATGGCTAAAGTCTCATTAAAGTCACCGAAAATAATCCAAGGCTTATCCCTCATTAGTGGAGAGTCCATATGACAGCGTAAATCCTCCCATAAGGCTTTCCTCTCTTCCATCAAATTGGATGCATAGACAAAAGAACAAAAAAACTCATTCCCTTCCTCCTCAAACTTAACTGAACAGGTAATAAGTTGCCCTGTTTTGTATACTGGAGTCAATCTCACATTACTCTGCCACACCACCCATATACGCCCTCAAGCATGATGCTCATAATTAGACAAAATCGACCAATCTTTGAATAACTTTGCACCCAACCACTGTGCCTTTCGCTCTTTAACCCTTGTCTCCAACAGACAACCAAAATGCAAATTCGGATCACCCACCCACTTCTTTACGATGGAATGTTTTGAAGTACGGTTTAAACCGCGAACATTCCAAAAAAAGCACGACATTAATGACGCTTTGAAGAGTTCCTCTTACTCTGATCCCTAAGATTGATGTTAGGGAGTTAAGTAGTAGGCTTCGAAATAACTTTATGAGTGGTCTTTGAAACACGAGGCAAATCTGGACGTAGTTGAGGGATTTGAGAAGTCCCTAACTGTGTCTCTTGCTGTGTGGGCATACCCGTATCATCCTCCACATGACTCGAGTCCTCGACAGCATCACTCAAAATCGTTTCTTCATCAGAAACAACCTCCTCTGTATCCCACTTATCACTTAGAGCTGAAAAAACAATGGATAGAATAGGTTCTAACAACTTCCTCTCTACAGACTTCTGCTGACCCGAGCTTCGAGTTGTTTTAGGTGTTGTCCACTCTTCCTCTCCTCTAGCAACGTTCCCCACAGGAGAAGTAACAACAGAGGGAAGAGGTTCACTTTCCCCTGTTTTGCTAGCAGGGGTCGAGGTTGGGATCAGTCTTGCTTCTTGATCAGAAACAAGGATAGGAGTGTTTTTAGTTGGTGAAACAGCAGGTTGAGCTAGACAAGTCTCCTTGAGATGGCCCCATTTACCACAAACTCCACACTTTGGCGGCAACCAAGGATAAGAGTACTTAATGTCGACCTCAAACTCTCCCTCTTCCTCTCCCATGAATACAAGATCCTTTGGTAAAGGCTTAGTCAAGTCCGCTTCAACCAGAATCTGTGCAACATCAAAACTTTTGCAGGCATCAGTTTTCGGGTGGAGGCGTACTGGTTTACCAACAGCGCTAGCCAAAAACTGTAAACCCTTATGGGTGAACATAGTGGGTGGAACATCAGTTAGAGTAACCGACAGGGGTATTGACTGCAAAGCAGGCTGAGTCTCCTCTTCATACGGAGACCACTTCGTTATGACCATGGGAATATCCATGATATTCCACATCCCACGATTCAAAATCCTACGCCTTAGAGACTCACTCCTAATCTGAAAGTTCACAGTAGTGTCATTAACTTCAAAAACATCAATCAAAGTGGAGGTGTCTCCCAAACGCCATATTTTGTTTACAATCATATGTATCTTACCCACATGAGGAGCCTTAGTGCTCAAAAATTTCCCAAGCAGGAAATCCTCCCATAGAGGTTTGGAGCCCTGCAAGACGTCCTTTGGAACGATGACCCGTTGTTGACCATCAACGTCCACTACATCAAACGGTTGCTTAGTGAAACCATGTTTCCGAGCTACATTGGCATAAGATCGCTTAGATTGTAAACCCACCCCCTGCTCCAGATTCGTTTCCTTTAACCCTTCCACCCTGTCATGCACCAATTGCAGACCACCAACCTCCTGAGAAACGTCATCCCCCTGAGAAGAAATCCTCTCATCCGACACCGGAATACCTCTCCCTAGAGTCGGGGAGGCCGCCAGCGGCATGATTCTTGCGTGAAAAGCCAAAACCCTAAATCGCCTTTTTTGTCTCTCGCCACGTCAGCCCTTTTTAAATTTGAGATTGCGACTGAGACAAAGCGGCGCCAGAGACTAAGGAAGAAGAAGAAGAAACAAGATTGCGACTTAAGTGAGCACCGACGACGACTTTGATATTTCCCGAATGGGAGACGACTTTACATGTAAAGAGTGTATGATGCCACATCAAGAACAGAGACATGGGAGAGAGTTCCATTGTCTTATAGAGATTGTGGACAGAGATATATAGCCTGCATTCTCTACTTCTAGACCAAAAGAGACTGCTCCTAAGGATTTCTGGTGGAGAAAGATTATTAAACCGAAAAAGAGAGAGAGATACAGTGATCCGTATGAGGAACTAAGTGAGTTCAAATTATGAAAACTCTGAGCTCTTCGTGTGATAAGTTTGAAGATGCGATCTCCTCTCTAATCTCTTCTCTTTCCCCAAGCTAAATCTCAATACGATTACTCTTTATTACTCAATGAAGAACGAAGTACAAAGCAATGATCAGTGTATCATCTTCTTAGAATCACCACTCTCAAATCTCATGCAGGAGAAGTCTATACACATTCAACATAGAGTGAGTATTTATAAAAACTAGTGAATTATATATATAGTATGTTTTTTTAGTAAGGTTGACTCTACGTGACTTAGACGGAAAGAGTCCCATGCCATTTTGGATCGGTCTGAAAGTTTTTAATGTGATTGCGAGCCAAATATACTACTTACTATCTCATGTTATATATCTTTGAGCTGCATTACCACCACACAAGGTACGTACATTTTGCTTTTGATTTTCGTCCGTTATATTCACTATTCTACAAAATATGATCAGAAGCATGATGACTGCATGAGGATTCTTTTTGTACTTTCTTTCAGTATGCCTCCCTCAATGTTACTTGAGGCATATAAACCTAACATATCGTCCCACAATTATTGCCATGCCGGTCCAGGAAATTAAACGTTGACAGTGACTCCAAAGAAACTTTGGTTACGTTTCTCTTTTTCTTTGCAATTTTAAAATATTATTGCAATTACAACAATTTCGGGAAGACTAGAGCATTTTTCATTTTTTTAGACCGTACGTTGACTACTTGACTTTCATGGCAATATACAATTAATAAACATTCGAATATGGAAAAATCTTGCAACTTTTCACTATATGGTTGGGAGCCATTAATGTAATCCTCCAAGTTGCATTATCGCCACAAGTTCAAAGACATTTTTCAATTGCGTCGTCTCGTCTCCTATATATTCATAATTCACTTTCCTGGAAAATTAATATGAGAAGCTTTCAAGAACAAACAAAAATGAGAAGCATGAGACTGTTTTCTTTGCTTGCTTTCCATGCTCTCATGCTACTCGAAGCACATGCTTTTACCGATACAACTGATAGGCAAGCGTTGCTCGAGTTCAAGTTTCAAGTTTCTGAAGACAAAATAGCTTTCATGTCCTCATGGAATCACTCATTCCCACTCTGCAAGTGGACTGGGGTTACTTGTGGCCGCAAGCACAAGAGAGTTACTAGTTTGGATCTTGTAGGATTGCATTTGGGCGGAGTGATATCACCATCTATTGGTAATCTTTCGTTTCTCATATATCTTGATCTATCTAAAAAATCTTTTGGTGGAACCATCCCTCAAGAGATTGGAAATTTGTTTAGACTTGAATACTTGTACTTGAACTCTAATATTCTGGGAGGAGGGATTCCAAGTAGTCTGGGTAACTGCTCTAGATTGTCGGATCTTCAATTATTTTCAAATAATCTTGGACAAAGTTTTCCTTCAGAACTAGGGTCATTGACGAAGCTTGTTAGTTTAAGTCTTCGTCAAAACAATCTAAAAGGGAAGCTTCCTGCATCTCTAGGAAACTTGACATCACTCAAGCAAGTTAGCTTTACATATAACTATTTAGAAGGAGAAATTCCGAATGAGGTGGCTAAATTGACTCAAATAGTGATTCTTCACTTAGGAGGGAATAAATTCTCAGGCGTTTTTCCTCCTGCTATTTACAATTTGTCCTCACTTCATAATTTATCTATTTTTTATAATCATTTCTCGGGTCGCCTGAGACATGATTTTGGTAGTCTGTTACCAAATCTTCTATCGTTAAATATGGGAGGGAATTATCTGACAGGAACCATTCCAACAACGCTTTCTAATATCTCGACTCTTGAAAGATTGGGAATGAATGAAAACAATATGACAGGAAGTATTCCTACTTTTGGAAAAAGTAAAAAATTTGCAATGGCTATTACTCCATACAAATTCTTTGGGAAGTTACTCTTTCGGAGATCTTGAATTCATCAGCTCTTTGACTAACTGCACCCAACTAGAGTTGTTAAGTATTGGTCGAAATAGGTTTGGGGGTGATTTGCCTATTTCCATTGCCAATTTCTCGGCGAATCTCGTAACTTTAGATCTTCAAGAAAACCTTATTTCTGGAAGAATTCCTCATGACATTGGGAATCTCATAAGCCTACAAACACTTATGTTGGGAGATAATATATTGACGGGACCACTCCCAACCTCTACCGGCAATCTTTTTGGACTTGTTATTTTACAACTCAATTCAAACCAAATGTCAGGAGAGATACTATCTGCTATAGGCAACCTCACTCGGCTAGAAGAACCCCATTTGTACAACAATAGTTTTGAAGTCTCAGTAATTGCAGTTACCTCCTCCAATTACAAATCGGGTATAATAACTTGAATGGGACTATACCTCATGAGATTATGAAAATCCCTACCCTTGTTCAACTAAGTATGGAAGGTAATTCTTTGAGCGGCTCTCTGCCAGACGATGTTGGAAGACTACAAAATCTTGTTAAACTATCACTTAATAACTTATCAGGACAACTCCCACAAATTTTGGGAAAATGTCTCTCGATGGAAGTTATGTATTTACAAGGAAATTATTTTTATGGAGCAATTCCAGATATAAGTGGGTTGATGGGTGTTAAAAGAATTGATTTTTCAAACAATAATCACTCTGGAACTATACCTGGATATTTTGCAAACTTTTCCTCGTTGGAGTATCTCAATTTATCCACTAACAAATTTGAGGGAAAGGTTCCTTTAGACAGAAAATTTCAGAATTCTACCGTGATTTTTCTATTTGGAAACAAAAATCTATGTGGAGGCATCAAGGAACTAGAATTAAAGCCATGCGTTGGGCAGGCAAAAAGCATCCATCTCTTTTAAGATAAGTTGGATGTTTTTTTAAAAGAGGTGGATGCTTTTTTTCCATTGGTGGCCAACGCATGGATTATTGGCCTGCTGGTTCTTCTTTTTTTTTCTAAACCAACATAGAGAAACTATGAACAATAGGAAAAGCAAAGATATGCCTAAACCACCTCTTTTAAGAAAGAAGAACCAGCAGGCCAATAATCCAGCTCCTTCCACATTGGATATTTTCCATGAGAAAATAAGTTATGGAGATCTTCGAAATGCGACTGATGGCTTCTCCTCAAGCAATATAGTTGGGTCAGGCAGTTTTGGTACTGTGTTTAAGGCATTGCTCTCGACAGATGTCACGATTGTTGCAGTGAAAGTTCTTAACATGGAGAGACATGGAGCGATGAAGAGCTTTATGGCAGAATGTGAATCTTTGAAGGACATAAGGCATCGTAATCTTGTGAAACTACTGTCAGCTTGCGCTAGTATTGATTTCCAAGGTAATGAATTCAGGGCTCTCATTTATGAGTTCATGCCGAATGGAAGCTTGGATATGTGGTTGCACCGAGAGGAAGTAGAAGAGGTTCATAGCCCCTCAAGAACCTTGACACTTATTGAAAGGCTCAACATTGCTGTAGACGTGGCTTCTGTTTTGGACTATCTTCATGTTCATTGTCATGAGCCTATAGCACATTGTGATCTTAAGCCGAGCAACATCCTTCTAGATGATGATCTAACTGCCCATGTTAGTGACTTTGGTCTGGCTCGTCTTCTCCTCAAATTCGACCAAGAGTCCTTCTTCAACCAACTAAGCTCAGCTGGAGTTAGAGGAACCATTGGCTATGCCGCACCAGGTAAAGCTATCACACAAGAGAAGTTATGTGTTTTCTTTGAACAATATTTATGTATTATACTTTTGCATAATAATCTTGATGTCATTTTCTGTGTGAGTTATGGTGCAGAATATGGAATGGGAGGGCAGCCGTCAATACATGGTGATGTTTTATAGCTTTGGGGTTCTCCTTTTGGAAATGTTCACTGGAAAAAGACCGACCAATGAGTTATTTGGGGGAAACTTTACCCTATACAACTACACCAAGTTGGCGTTGCCAGAAAAAGTATTGGACATTGCAGATAAATCGATTCTTCACAGTGGTCTGAGAGTCGGTTTCCCTGTTGTTGAGTGCTTGACATTGCTTTTCGAGGTGGGACTTAGGTGTTGTGAGGAATCTCCAATGAACCGTCTAGCAGCGAGTGAAGCAGCAAAGGAGCTAATCTCAGTTAGAGAGAGGTTCTTCAAAACCAAAAGAACAACCAGACGTTGAAGTGTTAATCATCTACAAAATTGCCCACCCACTTAAAAAGCCTTAATCTGAGGCCTATATATAATATCATATTGTCTTTCATAGTCTGTGGTTTGTCTATTTCCTCTGTTTATGCTCTGTTTTGTTTCCAGACAAGATTGAATGTTTCTGTTTGTAGCTTTAAATTTTTAGAGGATAATAATAATCTTGAAAAAGTTGAAGTACATGTGATTTATCTATCGCTCATAGTCTGGCAAATTTGGTCAATGTCTTGGCAGGGATGTCTCCACATCGGTTCATTTGGTTTTAATGCATCGTTGTTCTGGGAAGCCATTAGAGTCTCTTTTTGGATCTCTTTCTCATCTTTGGAAACTAGACTACAATTTGCAATTTCGTGGTAGGGATTGGAAGACATGTAATGCCAAATACGACTCTTTAAATCCTCACGCCAAGTTTTAAATCCAACACGTGAATTATTATCATCCGTAGGATTAATCTTTTCTTAATTTCCACTCTTAGTTTTGTATACTATAAATACATCCCAATTATCTTGCTGAATTAGTATGCAATGCATCTCCAAAAATTAAATCTCTACCTCGTCACATAACTCCGACGAATAGATTGACAATGAGTAAAGCTAGAAAGGAGTTATTCTAAATCAGAAGGAGGTTCTTTAAAGCCAGACGTTGAAGTGATTATGGTTTCCTCTACAGACTTTGTAACCCAATTATATATTTCTCTCTATTAAATATACTTAGAAGACTTTCAAAATAATGGGTGCTTGTTTTTTATGCAGAGTAAATATGAATTTTGTGTTACCAGATTTTAAGTAACAATTAGTTTTCGAATAAATATGAATTTTGTGTTATTTGCCGACAAATGTTGTTTTTCTTCTTTCAAGGGTTCAGGTTTGGTGTTATCGCCGCAAAGCCGTGGATCCTGCAACCACCGGCGTACATGTTCGAGCTTTTGTCTCAAGGTCTTTCAGCAGGATCTGATGTTTTTTTTTTCCGCGACGACAACGTCCTCTGTTTTTCCTCCTTTTGTAACTGTTGAAACCGTGTAATTTTCTAAGGCCAAGCCCAATTTTGGGGTGGCCCAATAATCTTATTATATAAATCTTGGTTCTCAAAATTAGTAACTCACTAGATCATGACATTTGTTAGTTTTAACAATCTGAGATCAAAGTTAAAAACTCACCATATCGTGACACATGTTAGTTTTTACGTTTAAAAATAAACGTTAGTAACTCATCAAATCGTGACATGAGTCAATTTTAGCAATCAGAAATCACATATCAAAAATAGTAACTCATCAGATCGTGAAACGTGTCAATTTTAATATCAGAAATCACAATATTCAAGTTTGGTAAAACGAAACATAAGATAATTGTAATCTTATTATATTAAAATAAACTTTGTTAATCCTAAAAGGGAAAGAATTTTAAATACACCCCTCTATATAAGCAAATAGATGATGACATATGTTTCACCAAACAAAATAATTTCGACTAGCTTTGTTTTTCTTGGTAAAATTTTCTTCTTTGTTTTTATTAACCTTTTGTTTGACAGATCATCATTCTTGAACAAGTATCAAAGGCAATTTGTTTGTTGTCTAATCGAAGCAACTATATAAAAAGATTTCTAAATATTACCACGTGTTTTCGTCGCCGTTTCTTTGAATTTTGTTTCGTTTCTCAATTTCATAATGCATACTACACAATCTTTGACTTTGAAGTGTTAACAAAGTTTCTTATCCATAATAACTAAGGTTTTGGGATTAACAAATTTCTCACAGTGGTACTATTATTTCTATTAATTTGCAGGATAGGTAACATAAAAAAAAATGAATACACAAATGCAATATAACAACATAGATTATACAACACTAGATCAACTAAACATAAATCGTTCTTATTGTCGGACGATAGTACATCTTACAAGAAAGTGGGAAGAAAGACATTTTTAAAAAAAAACCAATGAGCTCATTGGAATAAATTTTCTCAGAAAATAGAAAATGGATTAAGAAAAATATACAGAAAATTATTAATTCTACAAAATGTAAATACTCACTTCTATATAAACATAGATCGGCTCATATTATTCATCTAACAAAATAATTTATTTAAAAATATTGTTTTCAACTTTGTTCTATTGGTCAAACTTCTAAAATGGGAACAAAATTTTTTCTTATTTTTTAAACCACCGAAATATACTCATACTTTCTACTTTTTCAGTTTGGAATAGGTAAGATTAATATGTTAACCCATAAAATATAAAAGATTAATATATGCATCTTCTTTTTCTAATACTGTATTTTAAAATTTATTGTAGTAGTTATAGATTGTTTTATTTAATTATTTGAGATTCATATATTATTGTGCTTATAATTTTCTATTATTTCATTAATTATGTCAAAATAATTTTCTTCTAATTTTTCAACCTTGATTGGTTGGTTATAGACCTTTTTTTGTGCAAACATAATTGTTACCATTCGTTCAATCTCAAAAGGAGATAAAGAGGAGAAGGTCATCAACCTAATGGTTGGATAAAATAGGCTAATCAAACACAAGCCTACAACAAACATAGATAGATTGCAAAAACATAAATCGTTGTTGATAGATCCATAGGAGCTTGAAGACAGATGCAACATAATGGTGTGTCAAAGAAACTTCCATGAAATACATTGGAAAATTTAACATTAGTTACTATCAAAAGATTTTGTAACGTTAGAAAAAAGGTCTTTAGTTTCATTGGTTGCTGGAGCAAGCCACTTTGAGATAGTTAAAAGACGTGAACATGTTCTCTCCACACAGAAGGAGGGCAGAGCCGAGATTCTCTCTACGGTAGAGGAGGTTGGACGCAAGGTTATCTCCCCAAGGGAGAAAGGTGGGGGAGGTTGGAAACAAGGTTATCTCCCCAAGGGAGGAAGGCAGAGCGAAGGTTCTCTCAATGGTGGAGGAGGTTTGATGCAAGGTTCTCTCCATAATGGAAGATGGCATAACCGAGGTTCTCTCCATGGTTAGTCATACATTATTGTGATGTAATTTATGTTTTACTCAAAATGTTTTTTGAGCCAACAATTTTAGTGATTAAAGAAACTATGCAAACGTGAAAATAAAGAGACATATAATAGTTGGCTTAATTTGTTCATATAGACATTTTCTAGGTGGTGGTTGATATGTGGTATTTTTATCGGTATTGAGTCTTTGTTTTCTCTCTTATTTTATACTTTATATTGAGTCAAAGTATGTTTTTGGAGTCTTTTAGTTCTTTATCGAGTTTTTATAGGTTTTAAAAATACTTTGGAGGAAAATGGAAGAAAAATGAGCAATTTTGGATGTAAACAAGCATATGAGATGGATGTTGGTTCACGTGACAACCCGCCTACTAGAGGAATCCGCATGGCTAAGCAACAAAGTGTAACCCGACAACTTTCACGTTAAAACACGCCTATCTCAGAAACCCGCCTGGCTGAAAAGCGAAGTCTAACCCGACAAATTTCATGTTAAAACCCGCCTATATGAGGAACCCGCCTGGCTAAGCAACAAAGTCTAACCCAACAACTTTCACGTTAAAACATGCATATATGAGAAACCCGCCTGGATGAAAAGCGAAGTCTGAACCGACAAGTTTCACATCAAAATCCGCCTATTTCAAAAACCCGCCTGGCTGAGAAATGTTTTGACTAGGTTGTTACCTTTTGTTTTACCTTATTTGGAGAACTCTATAAATACCTTTTATTTGCTGGGAGAAAAACCCTAAGTTTTATTGCACGCTTTCTTTTCTGCAATCTGAGACTTTTTGTAAGCCGTTCTTTTGGGATTCTAGAGATTCATCCACATTGACAATTTGGAGAAGATTTCTTAACCCTTTCTTATTATTTCTGCAATTTAATCATGTTTTCTTCATCTATGATTTCTGTTAATTTTGCTATGTGTGATTAGTTCTCCAATTGGGTTTTAGGGTTCTAATTAGGAGATTCAATGAATTGATGTTTTAATTATTGTTTGGAGTTCTTAATCCTTAGGTTCTTTGATTCACATGACCTTAATGCTAAAATAGGACTGATCACCTTGTTTTAGACTCTAGGTTTTTCTATGCATCAAAAGTGTTCGATAGAATGCCTGAAAGAGTGTGAATTGAGCAATGTAATTCTAGCCTGCGAAAGTTGATGTTAGGACGCATTGTGAACTTAATGAACTTGATTGTAATGCAAATTTGGCTAGGAGGTTGCAAATGAAAGTTTAGCAAACTAATAGTCAAATTTAGTTTCTAATGCCTTGAAAGAGGGTTAGTCTCTTGTAGTGTTCATGTTCTAGAATGGTTCTTAATTATTGAATTTCATATTTCATTTTCTCATTAGTCATTGATCTCTGAAATACCATATGACCCAATGTTTTAATCTTATAAGTTAATCGATTTTATTTCTTTGTATTTTTATTTACAAACTTGAAAACTAAACAAACAAACATTCTTCCACTTTAGCTATTTACGACTCTCGCAAATCTTTAATGTACCATTGGTCCTTGTGGATTCGATCCCGTATATACTACCTTGCGGTTAAGTGTATCGGGTAATTACTCGAGCAATCAAGTTGGCGCCGTTGCCGGGGACCAATTGCGTTACCTAGAGATTTAGGATTAGTTATTAGTCTCGAGCATTTTAATTTCTTTTGCTAACTAATATTTTCTCTTTCTTTTTGGTGTTTTTTGTGTATATGAAATATTAAAAAAAAAATGTCACGTAGTATAAGGGAGGTGTTGCCATGGAATACAATGATATGCCACAAGAAGAGGATGATGATCCATATGTGGAGCCACCATTTGATGAGAGTGTTCTTACACCGGAACAAAAGGTTAAGTTGGATGAACTTCACACGGAACATCCTACACTGCTAAGGAGTGATTTAGCGGTTTTAATTCGGCTGAACCTCTTATCATTCCGGGCAGCATGTGAAGGAAGAGAACTTACATCTCTTGAAGAACAAGAAGCCCATGATCTTGAAAAGGTAATATATTGGGTTCCACCAAGCGAAATAGAAGGTACATGCGTTTCAACCCTTGACACTCATGATTTTGAGGATTTTCACATGCCTTGCATTGAAGATGTGACTTCTATTTTACATACTCCCATGATCGTTGATGAATGTTATGCTTTGATATGTGAGACCCAACAACTAGATACTTTAAGAGCAACAAAACTTGCTAAGGATTACTATGAAATATGTTTTGATATTGAATATCAATGTGCTTTGAATGCTCATAATCTCGAGTTTAAGTTTTCAATGCCTGAAATATCTAGTTCTCTTCTTGAAGAATCTTACTTAGGAGTTGTGCTTGATATTGATAAAATATTGTATGAGAATGAAGATCCTAAGGTTGATTTTTTGGATGAGAATATTGTGATGTATGAGATTAATGGGGATGAAGTTGATTATTTTGTGAAAACCTCTTTAAAACCTGAAATTGACTTTATTTTTCCTCTAAATGCATTTGATTCTCAAGAGCATCCAACCATTAAAAAACATTTCAATATATATGCTACATTTGTAGTAAATTTGGTTGATGTTTATTTTGTCTCCCTATTATGGGTAATTATGTGTTACTTGGAGCCTATTGTTTCCTGCGGTAACAGGAGAAGGCCTAAAGGTCCATTGGCTCAACCTTTTGATTCTTATGATTAACACTTTGAGTTCAGCGGTCAAGCTAAAGATGCAAAACAAGTGCTTTGCGGGAGGCAACCCACCAGGAATTTCTCTATTTTACTATTTAATTTTCTTTGAAATTTCTTTTGAGTCTGTTTGACATCTTTTATTGGATTTGTTTTCACACTGAGACGGTGTGAAGCGAGTCTGGGGGAAGGTGTCATATGTCTACTAATCTTGTTTGCTTTGGTTGTTTCTCTTTTGTTGATTTCTTTTGAGTCAGTCAGTTTGTTTTATTGAGTCAAAATGCTGGTTGAGAACTATGATCTTTTCTTAGGGCATTGCACCATGCTTGATTCATTGCCTTGGGAGTTGGGAACATTTAGCATTCTTTAAGGATGACTTGGAAGTTTAGAAAAAAAAATCATGACTTGAGCACTTCAATAATTCCTGCCACTTGAAAATTTGGATGATTTGAGCTTGGCCTTGCTTATTTGGACTTAATATGGACTTATTATATCTCACTTAGAGGGTTGAGAATCATGTAATGGATCATACATTTAGAGTTTAGTGTCCATCATTTTTACCACTCTTTGTAAAATCTTAATGGCTAGACTCATTTTTAGTCTAGTACCACACCTTTACCCCTATCCTTGCTTCATACCACTCACATTCTCTGGTCATCATCATCATGTGCATTCATGTGCAAAAACTATGGAGTATACAGACCGACATAGCTTTCCTTTAGTTAGGATTGTCATTGTAGTTTGTTTGGGTGATTGATATCGAATTTTTTTGGTTGTGAGGTTATGTTCATAAGCATGTGTTGAGTTTTCATGATTTTTAGTTCTTTTGATGCAATTTTGTGAGACTAGAACCGGTTCCACTCTTCCATATATAAAAAAAGATAAGAAAACAGAGAAAACAAACAAAATGAATAAAATGGGAAAGGAGTAAGAATGGAACCGGAAAAGTCAGAGTACTCTTATTTATTTATCAAAAGCATCTAGAACAATGATGATTTGTTTGGAGTTTTACGTTGGTTGGTTTGATCCGAGTTAGAGGGAAGCTGTGTACCTCCCAATTGGTCTGTGTCTCACTGTGATTTTGCATAATGATTTGCATCCGTTCACATTGCTGGAAACCTTAAACACTTGAGCCACCTTGAAATTGTCCTTACACCTAGACCATAATGTGTTCGATATCCCCTTTGTGAGAGTGCACACATTTTACTAATGAATGTTAAAAGGTTAAGTTATCTGATTCTGAAAGTCTTTGTGATCTTAGGATTTATGAAGTTGCTACGGTCATGGCAAAGTACGATTTAGTACGGTTTGATATGAGCTTTGTGATGTTGGTTTGCAGGAAATTGTTTTATAGCGTAATCCCAGAAGAATATGTGAGTTCTCGCGTTTTCAAACCTCTTTCCTTGGCAAAGTTTTTTGTTTTGCTTGAGGGCAAACAAAGATCTAAGTCGAGGGGGAGTTGATATATGGTATTTTTATCGGCTTTATGTCTTTGTTTTCTCTCTTATTATATACTTTTTATTGAGTCAAAATGTGTTTTTGGATTCTTTTAGTTCTTTATCGAGTCTTTATAGGTTTTAGAACACTTTGGAGGAAAATGGAAGAAAAATGAGCAATTTTGGATGCAAACAAGCATATGAGATGGATGTTGGTTCACGTGAAAACCCACCTACCAAAGGAATCCGCCGAGCTAAGAAACAAAGTCTAACCCGACAACTTTCACGTTAAAACACGCCTATCTGAGAAACCCGCCTGGCTGAGAAGCGAAGTCTAACCCGACAAATTTGATGTTAAAACCCGCATATCTGAGGAACCCACCTGGCTAAGAAACAAGTCTGAACTGGCAAGTTTCACGTCAAAAACCGCCTACTTAAAAAACCCGCATGGCTGAGAAATGTTTTGACTAGGTCGTTACCTTTTTTTTACCTTATTTGGAGAACTCTATAAATACTTTTTATTTGCTGGTAGAAAAACCCTAAGTTTTATTCCATGTTTTCTTTTCTGCAACCTGAGACTTTTTGTAAGTCGTTCTTTTGGGATTCTAGAGATTCATCCTCATTGACAATTTGGAGAAGATTTCTAAACCCTTTCTTATTATTTCTGCAATTTAATCATGTTTTCTTCATCTATGATTTTTGTTAATTTTGCTATGTGTGAGAAGTTCTCCAATTGGGTTTTAGGGTTCCAATTAGGAGATTCAATGAATTGATGTTTTAATTATTGTTTGGAGTTCTTAATCCTTAGGTTCTTTGATTCACATGATCTTAATGCTAAAATAGGACTGATCACCTTGTTTTAAACTCTAGGTTTTTCTATGCATCAAAAATGTTCGATAGAATGCCTGAAAGAGTGTGAATTGAGCAATGTAATTATAGCCTGCGAAAGTTGATGTTAGGACGCATTGTGAACTTAATGAACTTGATTGTAATGCAAATTTGGTTAGGAGGTTGCAAATGAAAGTTTAGCAAACTAATAGTCAAATTTAGTTTCTAATGCCTTAAAAGAGGGTTAGTCTATTGTAGTGTTCATGTTCTAGAATGATTCTTAATTATTGAATCTTATATTTCATTTTCTCATTAGTCATTGATCTCTGAAATACCATATGACCCAATGTTTTAATCTTATAAGTTAATCGATTTTATTTCTTTGTATTTTTATTTACAAACTTGAAAACTAAACAAACAAACATTCGTCCGCTTTAGCTTTTTACGACTCTCGCAAATCTTTAATGTACCATTGGTCCTTGTGGATTCGACCCCGTATATACTACCTTGCAGTTAAGTGTATCGGGTAATTACTCGCAATCAGTGGTAAATAATATATTTGTAACATACAATATACCTAGGTGTAAAAAATACACTTTTAGTGGTAATATACAAAAAAGATTTGTATATGGATATAAATCAATGTATTATAGCAAAAAAATTTATAAATAATGTATAATAAATTTTAATATATTTTTATTAAATTTAAATTTATTTACAAAAAATTTAACGTGCACATCGGACTGGTCCTTTTCTAGTATTAATATAAAGTTTATTATATAAAAAAAAATTCTTATATTGGTTATATTTCTTTACATTGTAGTTCTGAGAAGCGATTACAGTCAGTCCTGGGTTCTCTTCTTCATCTTCTGTGTTACTGTTTTGCTTCTTTTTTCTTTGTTCCCTGCTATTAGGACCTAGCTAGCTCACAAATATTTTTGTCTAGCTATGCGGTCAAGGCATTCTTGGTCAGAAGCATTGCTACATTAACTTTTTACCTGGTCTATGAAGATTTTGAATATAAGAATTGTGTGTAAATTACTATTTTATGTAGTGATATTCCTTATAACTGCGAGGCCAAAGATTTTAATTTGCTTATAATTTTATAATATTGTTGTCTTGTTTAATAAACAACTTTCTTGATTCTGATTCTTTATATGAATCTTGTGTTAACAGCTTTAACAAATGATAAGCATTTTCCTGGGGTAAATAAACGAAAAGTCCCAGTCGGATGTAACTTAAAAGTGTTTTTATTTTAGTCGTTGAGGGTTAACACATTAACATATGACGTCTAAAAAAAGTTTAAAGACTCGTGAAATGTATTTTTGTCTTTCTAGACAGTTGACTAGTTGACTTACACGGCATATGAGTCTAGACGGCAAGAATCTATGCCATTTTGGACAAATCTCTTTGGTTGTGAGCATATATCTTATCGCTATTTCTTGCTTCAAGTTTAATTTTCACCACAAGTTAAGGTATTTTGCAGTCGATTCATCTCTTATATATACACTTTCCTACAAAACATGAGAAGCACCACAAGCTTTTAAACCAACAAAAGAAAAAAATATGGGAAGCATGAGAGTGATAAGCAAGCGTTGTTACTTGAACATATATATCTTATCGCTATTTCTTTTACTTGCTTTCAATGCTCTCATGTTACTTGAAGCACATGGTTTTACCGATGAAAGTGATAAGCAAGCGTTGCTCGCGTTCAAGTCTCAAGTTTCTGAAGACAAAAGAGTTGTCTTGTCCTCCTGGAATAACTCATTCCCACTCTGCAACTGGATGGGGGTTACATGTGGCCGCAAACACAAGAGAGTTACTCGTTTGGAGCTCAAAAGATTGCAATAAGGCGGAGAGATATCGCCATCTATTGGTAATCTTTCCTTCCTCATATATCTTGATCTCTCTAATAATTCCTTTGGTGGAAACATACCTCAAGAGGTGGGAAACTTGTTTAGACTTGAATACTTATATATGGGCATTAATTATCTGGGAGGAGGGATTCCAGCCAGTTTGTCTAACTGCTCTAGATTGTTGGAACTTGATTTATTTTTGAATCCTCTTGGACGAGGTGTTCCTTCAGAACTAGGGTCATTGACAAACCTTGTTGTTTTAAATTTCCGTGATAACAATCTGAAAGGGAAGCTTCCGACATCTCTAGGAAACTTGACATCACTCATCCAAGCTAGTTTCGGAGGAAACAATATGGAAGGAGAAATTCCAGCTGATATAGCTAGGCTGAGTCAAATGATGATACTTGAATTATCATTCAACAAATTCTCAGGTGTTATTCCCCCTGCTATCTATAATATGTCCTCACTTGGGATTTTATATATGGCTTTAAATCATTTCTCGGGTCCCCTGAGACCTGATTTTGGTATTCTGCTACCAAATCTTCAAGAGTTAAATATGGGAAGAAATTATCTCACAGGTTCCATTCCAACAACATTTTCCAATATCTCGACTCTTCGAAAAGTGGCATTGAATGACAACAATCTCACAGGAAGTATTCCTACCTTTAGAAATGTACCAAATTTGCAATGGTTAATTCTCAGTGGCAATTCTCTGGGAAGTTACTCTTCTGGAGATCTTGAATTGATCAGTTCTTTAACAAACTGCACCCAACTAGAGAAATTAGGGATTGGTGGGAATAGGCTTGGGGGTGAGTGAAAGACATATATATATTTTGTTACACGTATCTAGGAAATTGTTTAAGTTGTTAATATTGTTCCAGATTGTGTGGAACCTCACCTCGATCCTCTCCTCTATTTGTGTAACTATTTTGGCTATATAATCCTTGTACGTATAATGTAAACCGATGAGGAATTCCACAAGATTTCATGGTATCACAGCATCTAGGACTTTGATCCTCTTTCATTTCTTTTCTCTCTCTCTTTTCTTTTATCTGTTTCTTTCTTTTCGCCATTAATGGCTGCTCCTAACAGCTCTAATGAACGCTTTTTTGGTGTTACAAACATCAAAAATCAAATACCTGTGCTCCTTGATGAAGATGAGCACAACTATGATGCCTGGCGTGAGCTTCTTCTCACACACTGCATGGCTTTCGACGTCTCCGGTCATTTGGATGGTTCTCTCCATCCTGCCAATGCCAACGACGATGCTTGGTTGAAACATGATGGTCTGGTGAAGCTTTGGCTTTACAGCACCATGGCGCCACCACTGTTTCGCTCCTCCTTCCAGACCGGTGGTACTGCTCGTGACGTCTGGAATCGTGTGGAGGCTCAATTCCGCAACAACAAAGATGCGAGAGCCATTCAACTCGACAACGAACTCCGCACAATGGAGATCGGCGACATGACTGTTCGTGACTATTGTCAGAAGATGAAATCAACAGCAGCTCTTCTAACCAATGTTGGTACACAAGTCACCGACCGGACTCTCGTTGTGTACATCATAAATGGTCTTAACGACAAGTTTGATAACATCATTAACGTTATCAAACACAAAGATCCTTTTCCTTCTTATGAGTCTGCCAAATCGATGCTTGAGTGGGAAGAGACCAGACTCAAGAAGAGTACTCGTGTCACTGCTTCACACTCAGACACCTCCTCATCCTCAACTGCACTCACTGCCACGACCACACCAGTGCAGAATCCACACTTTCGCAACCGCAACGACGGTCACAGAGGAAATCGCAGAGGAGGAAGAGGCAACAACAGAGGAAACAGAGGACATTCCTCCTACAATCGCAATCCCTGGAATGGACCACCGTTTTGGCCACCACAACCTCCATACTGGATGCCTCAATACCCGCAGTGGCCACCAGCTCTGCGCTCATTTCCTGCTCCACCACAGCAGGCCAACCTCGTTGAATTTCCGTTGCAAGCTTACACCTCTGAAGCCATCGCCGATCCTTCTTCTACGGACTGGTACATGGATTCCGGCGCCACGGCACATCTAGCCGCAGATGCAGGTACGCTCCACTCTACTTTTAAACATAACACCGGTCAATCTGTCTTTGTGGGTAACGGTTCCTCCATCCCTGTCTCAGCCATAGGTTCATCTTAAATTCAAACAAACACCAAATCCCTATCTCTTAACAATGTCCTAGTCACTCCTAAAATTGTTAAGAATCTAATCTCTGTTCGTAAATTCACTAAAGACAATTGGTGTTCTGTTGATTTTGATCCTTTTGGTTTTACTGTTAAGGACCTTCAAACACGGACATCAATGCTCCGAAGTGATAGCTCCGGCGATCTCTACTCTCTTCCTTCCACAATCAATAAAACGCCGGTAGCTTCCACAACTCTTTTGGCTACAACCCCCGATCTATGGCACAAACGCTTAGGTCACACAAATAATGCTTCTCTTTCTTCTATTTTTCAATTGAATCCTATGTTATGTAATAAAGGGAAACTTTCATCTTCTTGCGAACCTTGTTTTTTGGGTAAATCAATAAAGCTTCCGTTTGTTGCTTCTGAAACTTTGGTTACTCAACCCTTTGACATAGTCCATTCGGACATATGGACATCTCCCATCCCTAGCGTGAGTGGTTTTCGTTATTATGTGTTGTTTCTTGATCAATTCACTCACCATCTATGGGTTTATCCCCTTCGTCGTAAGAGTGACGTGTTTTCAAAGTTCCTTCATTTTTCAAATCTAGTTGAAAATCAATTTCACACTTCCATCAAAAATTTCCAGTGTGATAATGGGGGGGGGGAATATAACAACAAAGATTTTCACAACTATTTTAGCTCTAAAGGTATAAATTTCCGTTTTTCCTGTCCACACACTTCCCAGCAAAATGGCCGTTCAGAGAGGATGATTCGAACCATTAACAACACCGTTCGAACTCTCCTATTCCAAGCTCGACTCTCACCATCATTTTGGGTCGAAGCTCTACATACAGCGGCTCATATCCTCAACATCACACCATCAAAAGCCATTTCCAATCAAATTCCCTTCACTTTGCTTTATAACAAACGCCCAGCCTATGAGCATCTCAGAGTTTTTGGATGCTTATGTTTCCCGAACCTGAATCACTCTACTCTGCCTAAGTTGTCCCCACGCACAACCCCGTGTTTGTTCCTTGGCTACCCAACCCAACATAGAGGATACCGCTGTATGGATTTGAAAACCAATCGTATAATCATCTCGCGTCATGTTTTCTTTGACAAAGAGAAATTTCCCGCTGCAAACCTTTCTGCACCAAAAGAAACGTATTCTTTTCTAGACACACCTGAACCATCACCGCTCTTTAAATCCATCTTGCAAGCCCCATTCTCTTCACCACCGTAACTCCCACCACTTACAGCACCAACACGCCCTCCTCGTCCAGACCCAATCTTTCATGTTCCCTCTACCATTCAAACTAGATCCAAATCTGGTATCACCAAACCCAGACAGATGATATCACTTCTTGCCAAAACCAACGCTCTTCTTCACAAAACCAAATCCCCAATACCAAAAAGCCATCTCTCTGCTCTCTCAGACCCTAACTGGAATCCCGCAATGACAGATGAACATGGTGCTATGATTAAAACTAAGAGTTGGAACTTAGTTCCTCGTCCGCCTAATGTTAATATTGTTCGATCTATGTGGTTATTTAAACACAAGTACGATGAGAATGGTGTTTTGTCACGTCATAAAGCGAGATTGGTTGCTAATGGAAAGTCTCAAAAAGAGGGTGTCGACTACACAAAAACATTTAGTCCGGTCGTTAAGCCTGCTACAATTCGTGTGGTTCTTAATGTGGCTGTTGGTTTGGCATGGCCAATACATCAATTAGATGTTAAAAACGCGTTTTTACAAGGGGATCTAGAAGAGACTGTCTATATGCATCAACCACCGGGGTTTGTTGATCCTAACTATCCAAATCATGTTTGCAAATTGAACAAAGCAATCTATGGCCTTAAACAAGCTCCTAGAGCTTGGAATGCTCGATTTACGTCTTTCTTGAAACTCATGGGCTTTGTTCAAAGCAGAGCAGATCCGTCTTTGTTTATTTTCAGGAAAGGACGTGACTTCTCCTATCTGCTCTTATATGTCGATGACATCCTTCTCACAGCCTCAACAACAACATTACTGCAACGTGTCATTGCCAAGCTCAAATCAGAATTCCCGATGACAGACATGGGCAAACTGCGTCACTTTCTTGGCATAAAAGCAGAGTACAACAAAAGGGGTCTCTTTTTATCACAATCTGTTTATGCGCAGGACATACTTGCTTGAGCTGGAATGTCCGCCTGCAAACCTCTGGCCACTCCAGTGGACCTCAAGTCAAAACTCTCCATCGACGACGGCGACCCAGTCGCTGATCCAACATCTTATCGCCAACTTGCCGAAGCTCTCCAATATCTAACTTTGACAAGGAGAGATATCTCTTATGCAGTTCATCAGATTTGCCTCTATATGCACACTCCACGACAACCACATCTCGTTGCACTCAAACGTATTCTCCGATAACTAAAAGGGACAGTCAATTATGGAATACAGATGGTCCGAGGTCAAATAGATACACTTACAGCTTACTCCGATGCCAACTGGGCAGGCTGTCCAGAAACCCGTCGTTCTACTTCCGGTTACTGTGTCTTTCTAGGTCCGAATCTTGTGTCTTGGTCCGCCAAACAACAGCCAACGCCGTCTCGTTCCAGTTCGGAGGCAGAGTACAAAGGCGTCGCCAACACTGTTGCCGAGCTCACTTGGATACGGAATCTTATGCTAGAGCTCCACCGACCAATTCAACATGCCTCTGTCGTTTACTGTGATAATATCGGGTCCGTCTACCTCTCAACTAACCCAGTACGGCACCAACGAACAAAGCATGTAGAGCTCGACATACATTTCGTCCGAGACAAGGTAGCTATCAGCGAGGTCAAGGTTCTGCACGTACCTACTTCACTCCAATATGCAGATATTTTCACAAAAGGCCTACCTAGTTCAATTCACAATGAGTTTCGCATCAGCCTCACCGTTCTTCCGACGATGTGACTGCGGGAGGGTGAAAGACATATATATATTTTGTTACACGTATCTAGGAAATTGTTTAAGTTGTTAATATTGTTCCAGATTGTGTGGAACCTCACCTCGATCCTCTCCTCTATTTGTGTAACTATTTTGGCTATATAAGCCTTGTACGTATAATGTAAACCGATGAGGAATTCCACAAGATTTCAGTGAGTTGCCTACTTTCATTGCCAATCTTTCCAAGGAACTCACCGTTTTAAACCTTGAAAAAAATCACATCTTTGGAAGAGTTCCTCACGATATTGGAAATCTCATGGGTCTCCAAAAGCTTCTGTTAAAGGACAATATGTTGTCTGGATCACTCCCAACATCTCTTGGTAATCTTTTTGGACTTGGGGCTTTAGATCTCAGTTCAAACAAAATTGTTAGGAGTAATACCATCTACTATCGGCAACCTCACTCGGTTAGAAAAACTCTATTTGTACAACAATAGTTTTGAAGGAACCATTCCTCCAAGTCTCGGTAACTGCAGTGACTTGTTATACTTAGAGATTGGGTATAATAAGTTGAATGGGTCCATACCTACGGAAGTTATGCAGCTTTCACACCTTCTTACCTTTAGCATGCCAAGTAATTCTATCACAGGCACTCTACCAAAAGATGTTGGACGACTACAAAATCTCGTTCGACTATCTGCTTCCAACAATAAATTAGCAGGGGAACTCTCACAGACTTTGGGAAACTGTCTCTCAATGGAAGAAATATATCTACAAGGAAATTCTTTTGATGGAAAAATACCAGATATAAAAAGGTTGGTGGGTGTTAAAAAAGTTGATTTGTCGAATAATAATCTCTCTGGCTGGTAGCATACCTGGATATTTTGAAAGCTTTTTAAAGTTGGAATATCTCAATCTATCCATGAATAATTTTGAGGGAAGGGTGCCAACAAAAGGAAGATTTCAGAACTCTACCATATTTCGGTATTTGGGAACAAAAATCGTTGTGGAGGAATCAAGGAATTGAAACTACAACCTTGCATTGTGCAAGCACCACCAATAGAGACGAAACATCCATCTCCTATGCTTTTGAGGAAAGTTGCGATTGGGGTCAGCGTAGGCATAATTTTACTTTTGTTAGTGTTCATTGTTTCTCTACGTTGGTTTAGAAAAAGAAAGAAGAACCAGAAGACCAATAATTCAGCTCCTACCACATTGGAGATTTTCCATGAGAAGTTAAGTTACGGAGAACTCCGAAATGCGACAGATGGATTCTCTTTGAGCAAGATGGTTGGGTCAGGCAGTTTTGGTACTGTGTTTAAGGCTTTGCTGCCGGCAGAGAACAAGATTGTTGCAGTGAAAGTTTTAAACTTAAAGAGACGTGGAGCGATGAAGAGCTGTATGGCAGAATGTGAATCCTTGAAAGACATAAGGCATCGTAATCTTGTGAAACTATTGTCAGCTTGCGCTAGTATTGATTTTCAAGGAAATGAATTCAGAGCTCTCATATATGAGTTCATGCCAAATGGAAGTTTGGATATGTGGCTGCAGAGGATGTGGAAGAGATTCGTAGGCCTTCAAGAACCTTGACACTTCTTGAAAGGCTCAAGATTTCCATAGACGTGGCTACTGTGTTGGACTATCTTCATGTTCATTGCCATGAACCTATAGCTCATTGTGATCTTAAGCCAGGAAACGTCCTTTTAGATGATGATCTGACCGCCCATGTTAGCGACTTTGGTCTCGCTCGTCTTCTCCTCAAGTTTGACCAGGAGTCCTTCATGAACCAACTAAGCTCAGCTGGTGTCAGAGGAACTATTGGCTATGCCGCACCAGGTAAAACTATTACACATATGGAATGTTTAAATGAAGAGAAAGTTAATGTACTTTTTTTCATACAATCTTGTTGTCTTTTAACTATGGTGTAGAATATGGAATGGGAGGACAACCATCAATACACGGTGATGTGTATAGCTTTGGGGTTCTCCTTTTGGAAATGTTCACTGGAAAACACCAACCAATGAGTTATTTGGAGGAAACTTCACCCTGCACAACTACACCAAATCGGCGTTGCCAGAGCAAGTCTTGGACATTGTCGACGTATCGATTCTTCACAGTGGTCTCAGAATCGGTTTCCCTGTTTCTGAGTGCTTGAAATTGGTTTTGGAATTGGGAATTAGGTGCTGTGGAGAATCCCCGATCAACCGGTTGGCAACGAGTGAAGCTGCAAAAGAGTTAATCTCAATCAGAGAGAGGTTCTTTAAAACCAGAAGAACAGCTAGACGTTGAAGTGATTATGATTTCCTCTACAGCCTTTGTAACCCAATAAAAGGGCTTATACTAAAGCCTATGTAATATTTTCTATCATAATCTATGCTTTCTGGTTCTCTCTATTACACATACTTTAGAAGGCTTGCAGTAATGAATCCTTGTTTTTTGTGCAGACAAAATATGAATGTTGTGCTACTAGCTTTACAGTAACTCTCAGTTTTCGAATAAATATGAATCTTTTTTTCTTTCCCAGCTTTGTTTGAAATTTCAGTCTTCAGTTGGTGAGAACATAACCGGTAAACCGGAGTAAACCGACATCGTGAAGATAGAGTTGAGATCATGTTGTCAAAACAGAGGCGTGCGTTTTTGCCTAGCGTTCAGGTTCTGTTCGTCTTTTTTAATTTGCTGTAAAATAGTTTCTTCTATTAGGTATATATTTCTATGCATCGTAGCTCGAAGAAGCGATTAGAGTTAGTCCTTGGTTCTTAGTGTTTTTCTTTCACTAAAATGATATGGTGTCTACAGAAAATTCATAAAAACTAGTGATTTTATGTATGCTTTTAGAGAGGCTAACTCTCCGTGACTTACACGGCAAGAGTCCTCATGCCATTTTGGATCGGTCTGGAAGTTTTTAATGTGATTTTGAGCCAAATATATTTACTCTCCTGTTCTTTTGAGCTGCATTACCACCACAAGGTACATGCATTTTGCTTTTGATTTTAGTCCGTAATATTCACTATTCTACAAAATACATGAAGAGACGCAACGGCAGAACAGAGAGGCTCGCGGTGTATGCAGAGCTTTCAGAGGGAAGAGTGTACTCGTGGTAATTCTTGCAAAATTTCCCATGATGAAAAAGTAGGTAATCGCACAATCACCTTATGTAATCTGTAGGTTTGAAAAATAATCTGTAGGCTTCTGTAAGCTTATATGCTAACCTCATTATTTCATAGGGGTTCGGAAGTGACAAAACTTATTTTGCTTCAGTCTCAACAAAGAGTTATCTTGGTTGTCAAGAAAGAGAGATTGTATTTGATATTGAAGCTTTTATTCCCCATGAGTTTTTACTTTATGGTTATGAGGTTGATTCTTCCATCTGCTTTCCTATTCACTTAACCACTTGAAAACTCAGCTGTGGTCTGCGCTCAAATACCGAGATTAACGGAGGAGAGTGATAAATACGCATTGCTCGATTTTAAGTCTCATGTTTCTGAAACAAGTAGATTCGTCTTAGACTCGTGGAATGTCTCCCTACCTATCTGTAGGTGGAATGGAGTTAAGTGTGGCCCAAAACACAGAAGAGTAATTGTTGTGGATCTTGGAGGACTGAAACTAACCGATGTAGTCTCTTCCTTCATCGGTAACTGTTGGAATCTCACCTTTGATTAATAGTTCACAAAGAATCAAACATGAGCAGAAGAAAGTAAGAAGAAGAAGTTGAAGGAATAATCGAGAGATAGAAGAAGATGAGAGGATGTGTTTTGTGTCGTACAAGAAAGAAGAAAAGTCTTATGGGCCATGTTGTTTTTATTAGAAGGCCCATATATGTTATTGGGTTATTTTGTGTTAGAAAACAATTATGCAAGTAATTAGGTTAAAATAGAATGTAGTATAAATATGTAAGGTTGTGGTAAAAACAAGATAAGGAGAATGAGAGGTTAAGCAAGTGGCTGACCAAAAATCCTTCAGTAACCTCTCATTTCTAAGATCACCGAATCTTGCAGACAACTTTTTTCGTGGTGCAATCCGTTTGGAGGTTGGAAACTTTTTCCGGCTACAATATTTGAACATGAGCAATCATTTTCTTAGAGGAGTGATCCCAGTTGTTTTGTGTAACTGCTCTAACCTTTCAACGCTTGAAAGGAGTTAATCTCAATCAAAGAAAGATTACCAGACGTTGAAGTGTGAAGGGGTTTTCTTTATAAATATCATATTGTCTTTTCATAATCTGTGGTTTGTTTTTGTTTCCTCTGTTTATGCTCTCTTTTGTTTCCAGATTAGATTAAAATTGTGTTTCCAGCTTTACATTATCTAGAAAGAATGATAATCTAGACAAAAAAGTGAAGTACATGCGTTAACACACAACTCATCAATACGAGCTCAGTGACTCGACTAAAAGAGGAATCATTGTCTTAACAGCTACGTTCTTCGTCTATCATGGTTTTGGAAACTAAGTGATAAGCTGCATCGGGCGTACATGCGAAAGAATAAATCACGTGGGACTGACACGTGTGGAGGCTATTAAAGATATTTTCTGCAACTTGCTCGGTTGTAGATTAGTAAAGCTTTCATTCTATCTTTTAAAAGAACTCATGCATTTGGTATATGAGTTTCTCCTGCGTGAGAATTTGAGAGAGACGATCTAAAGAATATGATGCTCTAGGCTTCTCTTTGTATACCGATACAGAAATAAATATACAGAGTTACATCTTAATTCTATCACTAAGACTACAATTTGCAATTTCTTGGCAGAGAAGACATGTAATGTTTTTACCAAAAAAAAAAAAAAAAAAAAAAAAAAAAAAAACTAAAAGAANTTACATCTTAATTCTATCACTAAGACTACAATTTGCAATTTCTTGGCAGAGAAGACATGTAATGTTTTTACCAAAAAAAAAAAAAAAAAAAAAAAAAAAAAAAGACATGTAATGCCTTGCCTAGCTCCATTAAAATCATCTTGCCGAACAAGGCTTGGGTAGGTAGCTCCATATTCGTGTTAAGAATATATAAGCCCATTTAGTTTCTTTCATGGCCTCTGTATTTGTATGATAATCCACTTTGTTGGACGTATGTATATCTTATATCAAAGCACTACAAATCAAGATAGCCACTTCATTTTTACATCTGACATGTACTTTACTAGTAGTATTATTCTACAATGTCCTCGGCCTCGCGGCCCGTGAACCCATCTCCAATCCCGTACGTGTCAAATACTATCAAGCCAGCTTTATCAAACCCAACACGTGATTTATTACCATCCGTAGGTTTTTTCTTTTTTGCCCTAATAAACCGCGTTGCTCAGTTTTATCATTCAGCACCTGTAACCGTCTCCGCCCGTAGATTAAAAAATATCTAATCTCTTCTCTAAAATAGCACGCGCCTTATCACCGGCTATATCCGGTAATTGACTCTATTATTATATTTTTAAGCTAAATATTTTACGTATAAGGGCTTTTTGTCTTCTTCTTCTTCTTTGTTTGTAAACAAATTTCAGGAGAGAGCCACTGAATTCGATTTTGGCCTCACAAACCCAAAATTTTCCCGAGAAAATCTATTTCAACCGAACGAATTTGAAAACTCACCAAGAAGGTTCTCTACCTCTCTCTCTCTCTCACATTCTCTCTATCTTTCAATTTCTCGTAATCAATTTTGTCTTTAATCTTTGTAGTTTTTTTTTCTCGATTTATACAGATTCTGAGATCTTTTATTTGCGTCTCTTCGTAAACAATGGAGGTGAAAGTAGCTACCACGACGTCGTTTCATTGGTCAGGACGTCACACGACGATTCCTCAATGTCCGTCGTTTTCTCAAACCCTAACTTCCTCAAAACGCCGTCGTTCTTCTCGTGGAAGAGCCGGAGATGCCTCCTCCGTTTTTGGAGGTTCTTTATCTTGTCAGAGTAGTTTAAAACCTTCCACGTTTCTTGGAACACAATCTGGGAAGCTTCACCGATCTGAATCTTGTGAGCTTTGGGAATTCTCTAAGGTAACAACAGATGTGGTGAAGAGAAATAATAGTTCGTTAAGGAGAGTTTGTAGTGCGAGCTCAGGTTTCTTCTCCAACGAAGCCTTCTCTGTAAAGATGCAGGAGTTAGCCTCACAATTCAGGATTGCAGGGCAAGAAGACGAAGAAGAGAACAAACACAAATCAGAACCAGTAGGTAGTCGTAGATTTGGTTCTGTGAAGCTATTACAAGAGTCTGTTCCTGGTTTTGCTTCTTTGGAAGCACCGTGGGCAGAGATGGTTAACCATTCAAGCATTGAAATGAAAGCAAACAGTGTTGATTTGCCTCTGTCACTTAGGATAATAAAGAGGAAGTTACAAGAAGAAGCGCTTAAAGAAGCTAGTGCATCTAGTTATTGTTCTATCAATAGAGCTTTTTCTTCTATGGTTTTCATGTTTGAGGAGCTTCATAGCTTTGCCTTGCAGACTAGGGTGGGTGTTCTTAGGCAGGTTAAGAAAGAGATGCGTGCTTCTTTGCTTTGGATTTTCCAACGCGTCTTCTCTCAGACACCTACTTTGATGGTTTATGTGATGGTTTTATTGGCGAACTACACTGTGCATTCAGTTGCATCAAATCTACCTATTGCAGCATCTCCTCCACACTCAGAGGAGACAAAAGACGTGCCATTGGTTAATAAAGGTTCAGATCAGACGCATCAAAGGATTGATTTTTCTTCATTTAAGGAGTCTAGTGTAAGTGGAAGAGATGGTAAAGGGATTGATGGATCCAAATGGTTAGGTTCCCACTTACCGTTACACCGAGACTCGGTTTCAGGAGAAGGGATTAGAGAAGAGGAGAGGAGTCTGTGGAATTCGATGGTTGAAGAAGCTGTTCAAATGCAAGATTCCCCTGTTGATCGTGACATGAGATTGAGATTTGTTTCACCGGTCAGTGCAAGGATTGAGTTGGATGATTATGCCAATCACACTAGAACAGAGCTTTTATATAAGATTGGTTTGGCTCAAGAGCCGGACAACCATCTGCTCCTAGCTAACTACGCTCAGTTCCTTTACCTCGTTACTCAAGACTACGACAGGTAACATTCAAGTGTTTATTACTTGTACTTTGTGAAGTATATTCTTGCACTTGGCTCATTGAACATCAAAGGTGTGTAGATTGGTCATGAATCTATGTAACTTTGGAACTTGACAAATGATGTTTGCTTTTGGATGTGTATTAGAGCGGAGAACTGCTTCAAGAAAGCCATAGAGTCAGAAGATGTAGATGCGGAAGCGTACAGCAAATACGCTATCTTCCTGTGGAAAGTTCGGGACGATCTCTGGGCGGCTGAGGAAAACTTTCTCGAAGCTATATCTGCAGACCCTACCAACTCCTTCCACGCCGCCAACTACGCCAACTTCCTCTGGCAAACGGGTGGTGAAGAAACATGTTTCCCATTAGAATCGTCTGAGTCTCCTCAGGAAATGGCTTAGGAACGAGTGAATGTTGTGGTTTGTTAGCGGCAGTCTGCAGTGAAGAGACAGGGACAGAACTTAGGTACACGATAGAAGCAAGAGGAAAACTGTAAGTAGTGTTTTTGAGTGAACCAGTGCAGCTGATGAGCATTGCTTCTCTTTGGTTCTTTTTGTTTTTTTGTTTTGGCTTTTGCCTAACTTTCCACTCAGTAGTAAATACGGTCGCAGATTCCATTGGTCTACTGATCATGGATGCGTCCAATAAGAAAGAACATGTGTAGATCCAACACTACTAATAATAATCACTGAGCATTGCTTTTGGTGAAATAATAAGTGAGCATATTTGCATCGTTTAATGTAATTGTTACCGTCTTTGAGCTTCGTTCAGCAGTGTTGTGGTGCTAAACAGAGACTCACACACAAGAGTCTACCGCTCTAGCGTTGAACAACCTTTTCCAACAAATGGGCCTCGGCCCAATTTCAGCCACAACTTTTACATGGGACAACATTGCACACTCAAAAAGTGAAAAAACCAAGGCGTGTCTCTTCCTCGTTCATATGTTACACTTGAAGAAATAAATCAGACAAATGGGAGAATATGACTATGTGCAATCTTCCATTTTAAGAACCTCTTACAAATAATATAATCACAAATTTACTACATATTTGTGCCCAAATATATCTAAAAAAATATTAAAACCAAAATAAAAATGATGTATCCAAGTAATTTAAGAAAAATGTGTGAAGGGGAAAGAGAAAGAGGATAAGACACTTGTGGAGAGCTTGTGCCAAGAAAAATCCAACGGCTCAGATTCACCCAACCTCATTATAATCCTTTTGTAATCAATGCCACACGAAAACAGACAGACAAACACACAGTTCCGATAAAAAAAATAAACAGGGAAAGAGAAGAAGAAGAAGAAGAGAGGAGATAAGCAACAATGGTTTCTTCACTTCTGTCATTTGCTCCGGCCACCGTCAGGGTTTACGCCACAGGCGCAAAGGGAGCTTCAGGCCCCGCAAAGGAGGAGAAGAATCCCATCGACTTTGTTCTTGGGTTTATGACAAAGCAAGATCAGTTCTACGAGACTGATCCAATTCTTCAGAAGGTGGAGGAGAAACAAGCTTCCAGAAGCAGTGGCACTGCCAGCGGCAAAGGAGGTAGCAGAAGCAGTGGCAGTACCAGTGGCAAAGGAGCTACCAAAAGCAGTGGCACAACCAGTGGCAGAGGAAGCGTTCGCGGTGGTAAGAACTCAGCTCCAACGCCTGTTGCCCCGAAGAAGAACGAAGGTGGATTTGGTGGCTTAGGTGGCCTCTTCAAAAAATAAAAGAAACATGTATAGTAATTTGCATTGTTTATGCCTCTGTTTTTATTCTCTATAATTCTTCGGATTTCAATTATATATAAGCTACTCTTTCTTCATCTTCTTTGACATCACATGGTCTAGTTATTGTTTTTCTGAACAATTATCAAGATTCACTCACTACTTCGAGAAATCTGAGAATAATAGAGTAGTATGAGTAATGCTAACGCCAATTTTTGCGGACTAAAATGAGTAATGCTAATGCAACCTTTTGTGCGTGTCCTTTAAGAGCTGCGTTACACATACATAAGTCCTTTCAAGAACAGAGCAAAGGGATGATTCATATACAAAGAGGACCTTGTAGGAATTCAAGAGTGTGATTCACACTATTTTCAAAGCAGATATAATATGTGAAGGCTTTTTATACATCCAAATCAATTATACACTTTTGCCAAGTTCTCTTTAAGAGACTGTATCTAGCAAGAATAACAAACATCTATGAGTTATATCACCAGAGTCATACTCCAATATGGTTCTTCCAATTTTGATTCAAGTGTTCAACGCATGCTGGAACCATGAATGCTATGCTTAGGCAATGATGATAACTAGACCTGACCTGGAGATACCAGAAGGCAGCCAGGAAAGAGCTGATAAACCGTGTTAGAAACTGTCTTTATGGTTATAATTGATGATAGAACATAGTAGCTGTTAACTGGAGCTAGCTTGTGCCGGGAGTAGAAGCTCTTGCTTTCCTTTGACAAAGACTGCGAGTTCTTCTGGTGCAACCACCATACTTAACCACTTCTGCAGTTCTTCACCCTCTACTTTCTCTTTCTCTGCACCAAAACATGACATTTATCGAAATGAGCAAAGCCATGGAAGAACAAAACTTTTAGCGATGATATCTTATAGTGTCCTAAGCGTTTTCAAAATCTGTTTCGATGAGAGTAAATAAACTTATACTACTATACCTTCAAGTTGAGCACCAAGACCTTCCAATACATCTGGATTAGCGCGTACAACAGACAGCGCAACATCAAGGGCAGATTGTAACAAAATTGTCACTTCTTTTTGAACAAGATCAACTAGTTTCCCCTGTGTTGTAACATGGAAGGTTAGCTCTTGCATTATTTCAAGGGATATTATAGAAACCTAGCAAACTGCAATGCGAAATGACTGTAACCTGGTCTCTTCCCCATGGTGAGCCTCCAGAGTCGTCAATCCCACCACCAGAAAGTGTAGCCACAGACACAGGTCCGATTTTTTGGTTAAGACCATATTCAGCTACGGCCTTGTATGCCATATCAGTCGCCCGCCTTATATCGTCAAATGCACCTGTTGATATACGTCCTGAGTATACAACTTCTTCAGCTGCACGACCTCCAAGAAGGGTAACCAGACGTCCAAGAAGTTCATCAATGAAGAGCAAATATCTGTCTTCACTGGTAGGAGGAATATATGTAAATCCCAAGGCCCCTCCTGTTCTTGGCAATATGCTTAATTTCTGACAACACAATGAAGATGAGGAAGACTTGAATCATCTACAGAAATTAAAGAACAGAGACAATGAGCATACATATATAAAATTTTTATTTGCATTTTACCTCCACACGTGGCTGTCCAGTAAGAAGATTTGCAACAGCAGTACCAACCACTGCATGCCCAGCTTCATGTCTTGCAACCACTGCCTTCTCATTGCCTTTTAGCCTCGCAGATTTTTTCTCTATGCCCTGAAATATATGCTTTGTAAAAATCATATTTTGACACTTGCCTTACATAATCAATAGAACAGAAAGTTATAGAGGTACCGCTATTGATCGCTCCACAGCTTGAATGAAGTCAATTTTCTCAACAGTCCCCTTGTTCTGTCTTCCAGCTAGCAAGGCAGCCTCATTTACCAAGTTTGCAAGGTCTGCCCTGCAAAATAGGACAAAAGTGTTTATGAGATACTATACACCCAAAAACGTATAACTGAAGAAATTTCAAATCAGCGATAGTATAGAAAACTGTACCCCGTAAAACCAGTGGTCATTGAGGCAATATTACCAAGGTTGACATCATGTCCTAAAGGAAGCTCTTTCTTTGACACATGGACTCTCAAGATGGATTCTCTTCCAATTTTGTCAGGCGTTTCCACCTGAAAAATGCATCAGTGCCTTTGAGAGAACCTTATCAAAATGCCTAACTATTTACAAATATAAAGAGTTAATCCATTCTACCAACCGTAACAACACGATCAAATCTCCCAGGACGACGCAGGGCCGGGTCTAAGACATCAGCACGATTTGTAGCTCCAAGAACGATAACTGCAGAGTTGCTATCAAAACCATCCATCTCCTGCAGAAAAGTTTCCAACATGTAAATGATTCAAGGAAAAATCAAGCGTGCTACTTATGCAGGAAAGGTGCATGAAAGCAGACTAACCGTAAGCAACTGATTCAAAGTTTGCTCTCTTTCGTCGTTGTTGCCGACTCGGAATTTACCATCACGGCTTTTTGCCACAGCATCTATCTGGAGCATGAAAAGGAAATAGAAAAACTCGTTTAAGATGCCCAGAGGTATAACGTACTAGAAGTAATCTGACATCGACTACGGATACTAACCTCATCAATAAATATAATTGATGGAGCTTCCTTCTTGGCCCGTGCAAAAAGATCCCTTACACGTGAGGCGCCCATGCCGACATACAGCTCTACAAACTCACTTGCAGAACAACTTATGAAGGGGACTTCAGCTTCCCCAGCAACAGCCTTTGCAAGAAGGGTTTTCCCTGTTCCGGGGAGACCAACCTGGAAAAGAAAAGAATCAAAGGCATCAAAGTCTAGAGGAGAGCCATTGTAACCAATATCAGATTAAAGTGAAATCAAATGATATAACTCACCAATAGGACACCACGCGGAGGACGTGCACCTAGACGGACATACTTGTCAGGATTTCTAAGAAATTCCTGCATCAATTAATCCATGTGTAAAAAGACAAATACTAGACTGAGAATAATGTTCTAACAATCAATCTGACCATCAATAAGCACTTGCAAAGTCTTTAAAGACTGAAAAACCTACCACAATTTCTTCTAGCTCTTCCTTTGCTTCATCAACACCTGCAACATCTGCAAAAGTGATTGTTTCACCTCCACCAGAGACTTTTCCCCCATCCGGACCACTAGACTTCCGGGTCCTAAGCTGGCCAGTTGTATTCTGTGTACAACCATAGCTTTTTTAGGAACTTGAAATAATTTAAACCACCATACTGAAATATAATGGAGATACAAACCGTGGAGAAGCTAAGAGGGAATCGAATAAGCCCTGCAAGCACCGCTATGTAGAAAAGAGCTATCTGCAACAACAGATAAAAAAAAAAAAAAAAAAAACTTTTCGAATAAATGCTTGCGAAAAGTGAAAATAAAGTCCATTCTTTTGAAAAAGCCATCCTATTTAAGGAGTAGCACAAATAGTGAAAAATGCCACCAGTGGCCTTACCAATCCAGAGTTGAAGAAACCCCCAGAGCGTTTCTCAGGAGATCCGAATTCCACATTATTCCCAAGCATCTTCTCATATGGTGTTTTGATGTCACCGGGTCTTGTGGTGGAATACACAACTCGTTTCGTGGGAGACACAGTTCTAAGCAGCGATTCAGACGACTCTGACAACCTATTACTGCCACTCTCTTTCCACTTTCCATCATCTCTTAACTTAAACAAAACTTGAACCCCATCAACCTCCACCTTCTGAACCTGGTTACTATTAACTTTACTTAAAAACTCACTATACGGCACACTGACGAAAGTCGTCTGAACTCGAGGCTCCGATCCAGGTAAAGGTATCCCAGGCCAAAGCAATCGCATCACAAACATAACAACACCCAATTGCAACAACAAAACTCCAATCCCCTGAGCTTGGATTATAGGCTGCCACTGCCACTTCTTCTTCTTCCCCTTTGATGATGACCGCCACACCTTATCTTCCCCTTGCTTCGACGATGAACCCGACTTAGCCGGAGTACTCTGGCTTCTTTCTTCATCCTCACTACTCTCACTCGGACCCTCTCTCTGATCATCATCTTCTTGACAATTCACAACAACTCTTCTGCTCGTATTCTTAGAAAACCCATCAAAAAGATTAAACCTTTCTTGATTTCTCAACACCGTAACAGCTTTCTTCTTCTTCTCCAGAGGAAGCGGGATTGAGTTGGAGACGAAGCGATTCGGGTTCTGGGGATAAACCCTACAACGATGGTTGAAAAAGCTCGAAGCTTTCGAGTACAATAGAGTATTATGACTAACACAAGTAGCGAATTTGAACCTAGCGTTGATTCTTGGTTGAGCAAATTCGAAGGTTGTAGTAGTAGTAGAGTCATAATTTCGAAACCCTAGAAATTGGGGAAATCAAAGAACGCACATTTCATATTTCGTTTTTTTTTATATCCATCTGTCTAATTCAAGACGACAGAGGTTTGCTGGGAAATTCAACTTCGAATATTGACCGTTAGATCGATCGTTAGATTAAAATTTGACCGTCGATGTCACTAGGGGCGACTAAATTAGAACACCGGGCACCGGTAAAGCCGAGTAATCCAGTGTGACACGACGCACTGAACCACATGGTCCAAAAGGGAACACGTGGATTATAATTGAAGAAAGATTAAGAGTTTCTTGGGGTCTAAAGAGGCCCAAACTAGGCCTACTCAAATCCTACTCTTTTAGAAGAAAATAAAAAACCAAAAATCACTCAATCCAAAATTCTAGTATGGTCTTAATACGAATAAATTATAAATGTCTCTGGATCATTTGTATATTACCTTCAAACTTCAAAGCTCTTCTATAGGCTATAAACCGAAACTTCAAACTGTTAAACTAATATAACTTAAATTATAAATGTCTCTGAATCATTTGTAAACTTTAGTTCCATCCAGCCTAACCCACTATTCACGTGTATATACTATATAGTAACATCTATCATTTCTTATTCCTTACTCCTTAGGCTCTTTTTGTTGTTCTTTGAGTAGCTGAGAATCTAGGATTCACTTCTTATCCGGTGCCGTACCTTAGCCAAGATGCAAATGGGACAAATTTCCAATTTCGCCTCTGGTACTTCCGGTTTTTTTGACAGAACTATCCTATTATACGTAATTAATCATTAATCCGATTTAATCAGACTATAAAGTTAGTTAACCGGAATGTTTTTTTAACATTTTGTGGTTTATTATATTGTTAGAACGCAATCACATTGAACCAACAGCTGAAAAACTACAAGGAATACCGAACGAAAGTGACGAGCATTATGGATAGAGAAAGAGCAAACGAGATATTCTCATGCGCGATTCATCTTGTAAGCACGGGACCAAGCGATTTTCTTCAAAGCTATTACATCAATCCGCGAGAATCCTGAGATTCCCAAAAGGCTCTACCATGATAATCAATACCAAATCCTGTAAGGAGAAGGAAATATCCATATTCCTCATCTGCTTTTTCATTTGGATGATAAATTTCTTTAAAACCAATGTCATTGTACCACTTATGAACCACAGAGAGCCTAGCAGCTGTGGGCAACTGATGTATGTGGTTCATGAGTAACCCCTCAAAATTAAATTGCATATCATGTATCCACCACCGCACAAGTACTTAATATTAAGTAAAATTTAAATTGTCGAAGTTTAAATTCTCCTTATACATACATACATGGCTTGATGGATAATATTACCTATAATTAATTTCTCTAACTAATTTCTCTGATAAAATTTTGCATGTACGTAATCTTACATATATTTTAAAGAAAAAAAAAGTAAACTAAGAAGAAAATAAGCAAAACATATGCCAAATATAAACAAAACATAAGTAGAATACTTTTATACATGTGTTTTTATAAAAAATAAAATAGACTCTCAAATGTCATACTATCTATTTTTTTTTTGTTAGTTTATTAAAAATGTATATTTATAAAAAAATTAATACAAATTCTCAAATCTGCTATGCCTTATTTCAATCATTTAAACTTTTTATTTTAATATGTATTTGTTTAATTAAATTACATATTAGTGTATTCAATTTTGAGGAAAAAGACAACTTTTGCTATTCATACGAAACAAATACATATACAGTTCATATTGTTTTACGAAACAAATACATATCGCCTCCTCAAAAATACATATTACAAAAAGACAACTGACTAATGACTATATACGAAACGAATACATATTACAGTTCATATTGTTTTATATTTTTATCAGTGTATTCCTCTAGCGGCGTGATCCACCACACATACTTGAGTACTTTTTGTCAACGTTACTGTTTTCGAAAACATCTCATTTGAGTTTCAAAAGCTAAAATACAAAAGTTTACACAAGCTCGTGCGTTTTGTTTCTCCAAGATCTCTAATGTAGTAACCACAAAGAAAAGAACTAGTACCTCTATTTCTAATCCAAGTCTACAATTAAGAATCTTTTTCAGATAAACCCTTTAGCAAAAAAAGAAAAGCTAATAGACATTGTCTCAGTTCCAGTAATATGCAGGGGAGGAAAGTCGGAGAACAACAAAACCTTAGCACTTTAATAATCTCATCAAAACTGGCGGAGTTCGATAAACAACAGAGCCGTTAGCCGAAATCTTTAAGAAGAAGAAGATGTTCATTACTGGTCGTCAATGAGAGACTTCAACTTCTGTCTGAATTCAGGGATCTTTGGTGCATCCACGACCATCACTCGACCAATCAACTGATGATTCTTCAACTGCAGGAATTGACATTATAACCAAAGATTACAAACCAGAAACAACTGTATTCAAACTTATGTTGTAATTCCGGCAAAGCAAAGTATGTTGGCATTCAAGAGATGAACTTACCTCTTGAGATGTAACTAACTGCGAGTACATATGGAAATGCGAAGGACCAAGAGCTAAGCTGAATAGTATATTTTTAAGCAAAATGTTTAGCGTGTTAACTTTTTTTCGTTTCACAAGGTAATGTGAGGGTAAGTACCTCGAGAATAATTTTGATCTTCAGCCTTAAGGAATATTGTTTCCTCCTTTTCCTCTTCAATACAACAAGGTTTTCTCTGATTGGGATGCTTCAACTAATATAACCAAGAATCCACATCATATTGTTAAAACAAGAAAGAATCTTATGGGAACACAAAAAACACACTCAAGAAATATGAGCTTCGGTAGCATTTCGTTGTAGCACAAATTTATGAACTGCTACTAAAAGTACCAAAATCAGATGTTACGTATTTCGTAGCATTAGATTAACGCTGAAAATGTTTTTCATTAAGCGGGAACATAAAAATAACTATTGTAGCTGGAAACTGGTTGTGGAGGCAAAATATTTTGGTGTTTCCCAACTTACCAAATAAAATATCGATTCTCAATGTCTCACTTTATTACACTTTGACCAAACAAGAGAAAAAAAAAAGCTTTTCGACTACATCAGATCTCAGTCTGAAAACTCGATTCTCCGTCACTCTCTGTCTCCATCTATCTCTGAATCTCTCCGCCCCCGTCTCTCTCCGCCCCCGTCTCTCTCCGCCTCCGTCTCTCTCCGCCTCCATCTCTCTCCGCCTCCGTCTCTCTCCGTCTTCGTCTCTCTCCGTCTCTGTCTCTCTCCGTCTCTGTCTCAGTAGATTAGCCGATATCCGTCTGTTGCCGCATCTGTAAGCTCAGCCGATCTCCGTCTTTTGCCGTATCTGTCTCAGTAGCGTCGAACTTAGCTGATATCCGCCTGTTTGCATCAGAACACAGAGGTTAGTTGTCACAATCACATCTCATTAAGACGGATATTTGATTGATTGGTTTTAGAGTTGAATGACTTGGATGCATGTTTGATATTTCGTTTTTATAAACTGTGGTGAATGTGTTTGTTTGTTGTGTGAGTTATTCTTATGGGTTTGTTTTCTTTTCCGGCCGGGTAAGCACATATAATGGTAGAAAAGACATGGGTTCATCTTAAAAGGTATCTGAGACCATTATATAGTGATGTACTTATTGGTTTTATGGTTATGTTAAAGATATTTAAAAGTTCTCATTGAATTTTTTTTTTTGCTTTCATCTTACTTCACCGCAGAGCTGATCCTAGGTATGAGAGAGGTACTTGGAATTTGTGAGGTCTGTGACTGCAGGTTTAGGAGAGATTGCGATGATTATTTGCCCGTGCATTGACTGTCGCAACGTAGATCGTCACTCAGGCGGTGATGTTGTTGATCATCTAGTAACAAGGGGAATGGATTTGAGTTATAAGTTGCGGGAGGACTGGTATCATCATGGAGAAGTGAAATCAGGGACTGAGTGTAAAAAGAACGCAAGTCAGTGGAACCAGGAGATTTTAGGGTTGTTCAAAGCTGCTGAATTTATAGATGAAGAGATGGTTAGTCAGGTTGATTTAAGTGAGGTTGCTGAGGGTGATGAAAAAGAAGAGGATGAGTTTCTAGCAAGGCTAGCTGATGCAGAAACACCATTATATCCGGGATGTGCAAACCACAACAAGCTCTCGACGATTGTTTCACTTTTTAGACTAAAGACACAGAGTGGTTGGTCTGACAGAAGCCTCGATCTTCTGCTTGAGACTTTGTCACAGATGCTACCCAAGGATAATGAATTGCTCACTTCCTTGTACGAGGTGAAGAAGTTTCTGAAATCTTTTGATATGGGTTATGAGAAAATAGACGCTTGTGTAAACGACTGTTGTTTATTTAGACATCAGTTGCAGGAGCTGGACAATTGTCCTAAATGCAATTCCTCACGATGGAAAATTAACACAAGAACTGGTGAGGTGAAGAAAGGTATTCCACAGAAAGTACTTAGGTACTTCCGATCATTCCACGTCTCAAGAGAATGTTCAGGTCAGAGGAAATAGCCAAAGACTTACGATGGCATTTCACTAATAAGAGCACCGATGGAAAAATGCGTCATCCTGTGGATTTTGTGACGTGGGATCAAATGAATGAGAAGTACCCGTCATTTGCTGCAGAAGAAAGGAATATTAGGCTTGGACTCTCCACAGATGGGTTTAATCCTTTCAACATGAAGAATGTTAACAATAGTGCATGGCATGTTCTGCTAGTGAATTACAACATGCCACCTGACAAGTGTATGAAAGAGGAGAACATAATGTTGACATTGCTGATACCTGGTCCCACTCAACCTGGAAACAATATAGATGTGTATTTCGAACCCATGATAGAGGATCTCAACCATCTGTGGGAGAAGGGAGAGTTAACGTATGATGCATTCAGTCACACCACATTCACGTTAAGGGCAATGCTTCTCTGGACCATACAGGATTTTCCAGCATATGGAAATCTAGCAGGCTGTAAAGTAAAAAGTAAAATGGATTGTCCTGTCTGCGGGAAACACACAGACAATTTGTGGTTGAGTAATTGCAGAAAGCACATATACATGTCTCATCGGAAGTCTCTGCCACCCAGTAATATTTATGAGGAAAGAAAGCATGGTTTGATGGTAAATTTGAGCATGGAAGAAGAGGTAGGATTCTGACTGGTCATAACATATATCAAATACTCAAAAACTACAAGAATGATTTTGGAAATGTAAGAGTAACTGGAAGAAAGAGGAAGATGAAAGATTGTGTTGACTCTGCTTCTGATACTAATGATGAATCAGAAGAAGAAGAAGAAGAAGAAGAGGTAGATGAAGAGGACTTATCCAGATGGAAGAAGCGCTCAATCTTATTTAAATTACCTTATGGAAGGTAAGATTATATGTTAATTTGGATCATACTTTATATACCATATATTGTTAAAAAAGAAAAGTCTTAACCATTCTTTTTATTATCTTGATTGAATTTGTCTAGGAAATGCCGGTCAGACATAATTTAGACGTGATGCACGTAGATAGAAATGTTGCGGCTAGTCTGGTTGCTACATTTTTGCATTGTGGGAAATCAAAGGATGGTGTTAATGCTCGAAAAGATCTGCAACTTCTTGGTATTAGGAAGGATTTGCATCCCCTAAGTCCATGAAAAAATAACATATCTTCCTCCAGCTCCTTGGTCTTTGTCCAAAACTGAGAAGAAAGTATTCTGTAAGCGCCTATTTGACTTCAGAGGTCCAGATGGTTATTGTTCAAATATTTCAAGATGCATTAAGATGGAAGATTATACCATCAAAGGACTTAAATCACATGATTATCATGTGTTGATGCAACAACTTCTTCCGGTTGCAATTAGAGGTATAATTTGAGTCATTTTAGCTTTATTAATTCAACAATTTGCTGTTATGTTTTTAATCTCTCATGTTCTTTATTTATAGGTTTGTTACCTAAAGGTGTAAGGATAGCTATTGGACGCTTATGTGCTTTCTTCAACCAACTGTGTCAGCGAGTGATTGACAGAGAGACAATTTCTGTAATCGAGCATGAAATTGTGGAAACTATCTGCATGTTCGAGAGGTTCTTTCCACCAAAATTCTTTGATATAATGGTGCATTTGACTGTACACTTAGGCAGGAAAGCTCGGTTATGTGGACCAGTTCATTTTCGCTGGATGTACCCATTTGAGAGGTACAATCTCGTAACTTGTAACTTTGTTTGGTTTAGAATAACATATTATACTTATAAGGTCCATGTGTTTCATCCCCAGGTACATGAAAGTTATGAAGGACTTTGTAAGAAACACTGCAAGAGGGTTGTATTGCTGAAGCATATCTCGCTGAGGAATGCATGCGATTCTGCAGTGATTTTTTGAAAAAAACAACAAATGCTGATGAGGAACTCGATAGAAATGATGATTATGAGAATTGCTCTATACTGGAGGGTCGTCCTATATCAGCAGGCACTTCATGTACTCTCACTAACAATGAGAGGAACATAGCACATCTTGCTGTGATTCACAATATGGCCTTGCTTGATCCTTATGTAGAGTAAGTTGTTTTATTAAGAGTCTCTTTGGTTAAGTTTGTTTTAATTACATGTAATTGAAGTTTTGTTTTTTTAAAAAAAAAAAAATTAAGCATGCACCTACAACATCTACAAGATTCTAGTGAAAGGTGTAGACGTGATTCAGCAACGTTATGGAGGAGAAATTTGCCTCATGGTTAAAAGAACAGGTATGTTTTGTATTTTTCTGAGTTTTATAAATCATATAATTATTTCCAGTCAATGACACTTGTCAATTTTTTGAAATAGATACCTATCAATTCTGATCATCATGAAGATATACTTAAGTGGTTAGCATATCGTCCTCGTCATTGCGCAAGATCGTAGATGGGTTACATATTCAATGGCAATCAGTTTCATACAATTTCAGTTGATAGGCAAACTCATAACAGTGGTGTATTACATGAGGCCACAACAATGTGTAGAGCGAGTGCAAAAGAAAATTCTCCAACGGTTGATGTTGTGTCCTATTATGGCAGAGTGGTGGATATTATACTGCTTGATTATAATGTCTTCTACATTCCTATATTCCGATGTCAATGGATAAATATAGGTAATGGAGTAAAGGAAGAAAACGGCTTCACCCTTGTCAATCTTAACCAAAGTCAAGTTTCCTTCGCAAAATATCCATACATACTAGCATCTCAAGCAAATCAAGTGTTTTATTCAAGGGTAGATGAATCATCGAGTTTGTATGTAGCTATGAGAGGTTCTACAAGAAGATACATTGTAGAAGATGCTGAATCTGGAAACACAGACGTTGGGCCATTGCCAGTATCAGTCGACATGGATGCAGATGACTTGGTTGATGAAGCTAGGATTGTCCGATCTGACTGTGAAGGGATTTATGTGTGAAACAATCGGTTTATTGATTGTGTTTTTGAATATATGATTCATTATGGTCTTTGTTGTGCTAAATAATTCTATGCTTTGCTGAAAAAGTTTATGTATTGCTGAATGTCGGTAACTTTTTTTTTGGTTTCAGGTGAACTAAGATGGTCCATAATCGAAAAAAGCGAACAGAAAAAACGAAGAAGGTTAATGATGTAGGAGAAGAACAGTTGGAAACTCAGGAATTGGTAGCCCAGCAGATTGAAAGTACTGATCAAGCTATGGAGAATGAAGTTAATGAAGTGGATGCTGAGGTAGGAGAGGAACAACAACCTGTGGAGGAACTAAACGATTTGGAGGCAGATGGCAGAGACGAGGACAATAATCTTGAAGGCAATGTAGTGAATGGTTCAGGTGAAAAGGATACTCCGACTGCTGCTGCTGCTAACAATGAAGAGGATACTCCGGATGATGCTGAAAATGTGACGGAACCGAAGCGTAAGAAGAAACGAACGCCAACTAGGATGAAACACATCACCAAGGACCCAAATGAACAGCATCACGTTGAATATACTATCATGGGAGAACCTTGTGGTTGAGGGTCAGTATCTTTGTCATCGTATCTAGGTACATTATTACGGGAACATGTTCCTGTCACAATTGAGAGTTGGAAAAAGGTTGGTGAAGATATCAGAACTGTTTTGTGGAAATCCATTCAGGTAATATAATTTACTTTTAACAGTATCCAAGTTTAAATTAATAAAGGTTAGTGATACACATGAGTATTTTGTATGCAGGCAAGGTTTGATCTTGATGAAGAATATAAAAAAAAATGCTGCGTTTAAGCAGATGGGATGTCTGTGGAGGTCCTCTAAATTACGCCTTGTCGGTCAGGTCAGAGGAGCTAAGAACTTGAAAGATAGGATGGTTCTACGTCCGAATAATGTGGGACAAGCTGAATGGCGTAAAGGAATGGTCAGATTGAGAGAAGAATTGGTCAAGAGTAGCTCAGAACCATCTAAAGTGTCAAGGCTAAAAGTGTGGGTGAAGTCACGGACAAAGAAAGATGGTACTCCTGTTAACATCGATGCGGCTGGAAAGATTGTATGTTATGTTTCTTCCTTTTCGATTACTTTATAAATTGGAATTAATGATTTGGGTGATGTATATTAATTTGGTATTTGTTTGCAGAGAAAGGCATCAGAGATAGACAGTGATGGTGTTCAGGATTCAACTATAATGAATCCAAAGGAAGATATGCTTACACAGATTTTGGGACCTGATAATCCAGGAAGACTACGAGCAATGGGTAGAGGTATGAGCTTAACCAAACTGGCTTGTTTCCAAGTCAACAGCAACTCGATGACTGCCATGGAAGAAAATCAGATTCAAATGGAGAATAAAATTCACTACTTAGGGCAAATAATTGAAAAACTTCATATCCAAGTTAATCTACTTTTGTAACGCCCGCGAACCAAAAATTTGCGTTTTGGGGGTGGGTGTCGATCGACACTCATATGGTGTCGGTCGACACCACTTATTTCTGGTTCGACCAGATTGATTTAATTATCGATTTGGACCGGTTTGGTTTAGGAAAAAGCCACTGAACCAAGATATTTAAGTGGGAAAACAACCTAGGTCGTATTTTATTTTTGTCTTGGTCGCCGTTTGTTGTTTTTGAGAGAGAAAGAGGAGAAAACAGTTTCTAAGAGTTCTTGTGAGAGTTTGTGAGATTTGAAGGCATTTTTGGAGAGATCTTGCTGTGAGAGTGAAGATCCAAGGCTAGGAACATGGTGGGAAGGTTTCTGTGGTGGTAGCTTCGTCTTTTGGGCTTAGATCTCATTGTTGGCTAAGGTGAGTGCATGACCATGGCTTATCTAAGCTAAGATCTCTGTTTCTGTGATATTGTGTGTTGTTTGGTTGTTTGTTTTTGGTTATTTGTGAGTTTTTCGTAGCTCCTGAGGCTTGGATTCGTTCCTGGGATTGTCTAGGACGAAGAGGAGAAGTTGGGAGGCGAGATTCAGAGGTTCTGTTCGAAGGAAATCACTGCTCGATGGTGGTGTCTGTCGACACCAACGCGAGGACGGCTTGGAAACTTGGCGAGTGCCGGTCGACACCATGTGGAGGTGTCGGTCGACACCACTTATTTCTGGTTCGACCAGATTGATTTAATTATCGATTTGGACCGGTTTGGTTTAGGAAAAAGCCACTGAACCAAGATATTTAAGTGGGAAAACAACCTAGGTCGTATTTTATTTTTGTCTTGGTCGCCGTTTGTTGTTTTTGAGAGAGAAAGAGGAGAAAACAGTTTCTAAGAGTTCTTGTGAGAGTTTGTGAGATTTGAAGGCATTTTTGGAGAGATCTTGCTGTGAGAGTGAAGATCCAAGGCTAGGAACATGGTGGGAAGGTTTCTGTGGTGGTAGCTTCGTCTTTTGGGCTTAGATCTCATTGTTGGCTAAGGTGAGTGCATGACCATGGCTTATCTAAGCTAAGATCTCTGTTTCTGTGATATTGTGTGTTGTTTGGTTGTTTGTTTTTGGTTATTTGTGAGTTTTTCGTAGCTCCTGAGGCTTGGATTCGTTCCTGGGATTGTCTAGGACGAAGAGGAGAAGTTGGGAGGCGAGATTCAGAGGTTCTGTTCGAAGGAAATCACTGCTCGATGGTGGTGTCTGTCGACACCAACGCGAGGACGGCTTGGAAACTTGGCGAGTGCCGGTCGACACCATGTGGAGGTGTCGGTCGACACCATTAGGGTTTCGGGGGTGTCGAGCAGGTGTCGGTCGACACATTGCAATGTTATACTCGGACCACAGGAGGTACTTTTGGTCAGAAGATGTTTATAGTCGTTAATGATTGTTGCTCCTGAAGGGATGGTGGTTTTCCCAGAATACCAATAGCTCGAGGGGTTGTGGGCTCCGAGAGTGGCAGAGGGGATGATATTCTCCTGAGGGGATGATTAGTTCCTCTGATACCGAGACCTTGAGGATTATGGTCCAAGAGTGAGACGGTATAACTCGAAGACGGTGGTCTGAGAGTGAGATCGGTATGGCTCGAAGGTTGCGACCAAAAGTGGAAAGTTGGGAGCAAGCAATGCCTAGGACATGAGTATAAACATAAGGATTTATTGTAGACCTTGAGAGATCGACGGTGGTTTAATCTCGGGTTTTAGATGTGTTGACCAATGGGCCAGTTTTATTGACCGGAGTGGTTATGAATGTGTGGCTATTGCGCCAGGATTATGAGGTCGGTGGTGCTGGAGTGCCGGGAAGGGGAATTGCAGCAGGTTTGAGCCAGGAAAGGCATGTTTGCCAGATACATAAGTTCACGAGAAGCCTTTATGGCAGGATAATCTAATCGTTGCGACGATTTTGGTTTACGTTCATTGGAGATGGACAGGGTTGCTAGATTCAAGGTTTTGGTAATCTTGTTGAGCGAAAACAAGGCAAGTGCTTTGAGTTGGCGTCTTGCAAAGCATTCGATGCGGTGAATCAGAATATGCGAACGTATGGTACTTGTTTGTTTTATTACGCTCGTATTGATGATTTGTTGTGGAGAATTGCTAAGCGGGAAGCTAATTTTGTAATAAGCTATCTTATGGAAGTTTCCTTAAGAGACAAGTTACTAGAGCTTCTTGGATGGACAAGAGGTGTTGATATCTGGGTGGTGGTGAATTGATGTCAACATACTTGATTATTAGTCTAGAAGAGCTGAGGAAGGAAAAAGGGGATTCGTACGTCTTATCACTTCACAGTGAGGAGCGTCGGTGTGGTGCGTCAAGTAGAAAGGACGAGGTATGGGTTTAAGAGTTCGTGGCGATGCCGTTTGGGTTGACTAACGCACCAGCTGCGTTTATGAGATTGATGAACAGTGTGTTCCAGGAGTTTATGGACGTGTCTGTCATCATTTTCATCGACGACATCCTGGTTTTTCTGGGTCACATTGTGTCTGCAGATGGGGTTTCGGTAGATCCGGAGATGATTCAGGCTATTAGGGATTGGCCTAGACCGCAGAATGTCACAGAGATCAGGAGTTTTCTCGGGTTGGCAGGGTATTACAGGAGATTTTGTGCAGGGGTTTGCGAGCAGAGCACGACCTATGACTAAGTTGACAGGGAAGGATGTTCCTTTTGTCTGGTCACAGGAGTGTGAGGAGGGCTTTGCAAGCCTGAAGGAGATGTTGACCACTGCTACGGTGTTGGCTTTGTCTGAGCAAGGAGAATCCTATGTGGTTTGTACAGATGCATCCAGAGTTGGTCTGGGGTGTGTGTTGATGCAGCATGGGAAGGTGATTGCCTATGCTTCGCGACAGTTGCGGAAGCATGAGGACAACTAT
>NC_025690.1:11576989-11579969 GCF_000633955.1 Camelina sativa | reverse complement strand
TGGGGTGTGTGTTGATGCAGCATGGGAAGGTGATTGCCTATGCTTCGCGACAGTTGCGGAAGCATGAGGACAACTATCCTACTCATGAATTGGAGATGGGTGTTGTAGTTTTTGCCCTAAAGATTTGGAGATCTTATCTTTATGGTGCAAAAGTACAAGTGTTTACAGATCATAAGAGCCTGAAGTATATATTCACTCAGCCCGAGCTGAACTTGAGGTAGAGGCGGTGGATGGAGCTGGTGGCGGATTATGATGTTGAGATAGCCTATCATCCCGGTAAGGCTAACTTGGTTGCAGATGCTTTGAGTCGGAAGCGGGCGGCTTCGGCTCAGGAGCAGGATATGGATTCTCTGGTAGGAGAGATCAGTGCATTGAGTTTGTGTGCGGTTTCTCAAGAGCCGTTGGGTTTGGTTGCAGCTAATAGAGCAGATTTGTTGACCAGAGTGTGGTTGGCTTAGGAGTCGGATTTGGGGCTGGTGAATGCCTCAAAGGATGTTGACTCGGAGTATCAGGTTTCGGCTTATGGTACTATTCTGGTGCATGGGCGGATCTGTGTGCCCAAGGATGAGGAGTTGAGGCAGGAGATTCTGAGAGAGGCTCATGCTAGCATGTTCTCTATTCATCCAGGAGCGACTAAGATGTACCGAGATCTCAAGAGGTACTATCACTGGGTCGGGATGAAGAAGGATGTGGCTAGTTGGGTTGCGAGGTGCGATGTGTGTCAACTAGTGAAGGCTGAGCATCAGGTATCTGGTGGTTTGCTGAAGAGTCTTCCCATTCCAGAGTGGAAGTGGGATATGATTACTATGGAATTCGTGGTGGGTTTGCCAGTGTCCAGGACGTTTGATGCTATCTGGGTCATTGTGGACCGGTTGACTAAGTCGGCACATTTCTGGCCATTAAGAAGACTGATGGAGCAACAGTCTTGGCTAAGAAGTATGTGAAGGAGATAGTCAGGTTGCATGGGGTGCCAGCAAGTATTGTGTCTGATAGGGATTCCAAGTTCACTTCGGTGTTCTGGAAGGCATTTCAGGCAGGGATGGACACTAAGGTGCATATGAGTACAGCTTATCATCCCAGACAGATGGACAGTCAGAGAGGACGATCCAGACGTTGGAGGATTTGCTGAGGATGTGTGTGTTGGATTGGGGTGGTCATTGGGCAGATCACTTGAGCTTGGTAGAGGTTGCTTATAACAACTGTTACCAGGCGAGTATTGGCATGGCTCCTTATGAGGCTTTGTACGGGAGGCCATGTCGTACACCGTTATGCTGGACTCAGGTGGGGGAGAGGAGCATGTACGGGGCAGATTTTGTTCAGGAGACTTCAGAGAAGATTCGGGTTCTCAAGCTGAACATGAAGGAAGCTCAGGATCGACAGAGGAGTTATGCCGACAGAGGAGTGTACCTCAAGATGGCCATGTTGCGGGGTCCGAACATGTCATTGACTGAGACTAAGTTGAGTCCGAGGTATACGGGTCCGTTCAGAGTGAGTGAGCGAGGTTGACCACTGGCATATAGGCTGGAGTTACATGAGGTTATGCGTGCATTTCATAAGGTTTTCCACGTGTCTATGTTGCGAAAGTGTCTCCGTGAGGATGACCAGTTGTTGGATAAGATCCCTGAGGATCTTCAGCCCAACATGACTTTGGAGGCGAGACCAGTGAGGGTTCTCGAGATGAGGATCAAGAAACTTCGGAAGAAGAAGATTCCTTTGATGATAGACCTTTGGGACCGTGATGTTGTTGAGGAGCAGACTTGGGAGCCTGAGGCGAGGATGAAGGCAAGGTTTAAGAAGTGGTATCAGAAGTAATCCACGACTTGAGCTTGCCTAGCCTGGCCCCATCTATAGTCCGTGGCTGGAGCGGGAATGGAGTATTCCAGCCCATCTCTCTTGTTACTCGGTCGCTTGGGGTGGTTGGTTTTGCGACTCAGTAACAAGATGAGGTGGTGTTTGGGGTACAAAATTTCCGCAAGGCAGTGTTTTGGAGGAAAGTTTCCTGAATTAGAAGTTTCTATAAGTGGAAAGTTTCCAGATGTGGTAAATGCTAAAAAATGGAAAGTTTTATGTGAGTTAGAATTGGTCCATTTTTTGTGGCGGAGAGCCTAGGAGAGGGCTTGTGTGGCCTTTGTGGCGTGCTGTTTAGCTGTTGTGTGGCCTTCATGGTGGGCTGTTTAGCCATTGTGTGGCATTCGTGGCGGGATGTTTAGCCATTGTGTGGCCTTCGTGGCGGGCTGTTTAGCCATTGTGTGGCCTTTGTGGCGGGCAGTTTAGCCATTGTGTGGCTTTCGTGGCGGGCTGTTTAGCCATTGTGTGGCTTCATGGCGGGCTGTTTAGCCAGAGTGCCTGTTGAGGCGGTCCTTCAGGACAGATGGTCTTCGTGACGGTCCTTTGGGACGAGTGGCCTTGGTGGCGGTCCTGTTGAGGACATTTGTTTGGCCTTTGTGGCAGTCCTATTTAGGACATTTGTTTGGCCTTGTTGGCGGTCCTGTTAGGACATTTGTTTGGCCTTTGTGGCGGTCCTGTTTAGGACATTTGTTTGGCCTTTGTGGTGGTCCTGTTTAGGACATTTGTTTGGCCTTCATGGCGGCCCGTGGGGCAGGGAGATGATCCTCTTGTTGTCATGGGGTATTCCAGTGAGGGGATATGTGGTTGGTAGGACATTGTGTTGTCTTACGCGAGCCACGGGAAGGGAACCTGGTTAGGAATAGGACTCAGACGTGTTCAGAATTGTTTGCTCGCGACTCTTGGGGGACTTCGGTTCTGCTAGTACCGCCATATTCCAAGACTTTGTGGCTTGGGAGTGTGGTTGGTATATCGACTTCGGATGACGATCCGAAGGCGCGCTGTAGGGTGACGACCCGAGAGACGAATATTGGATTTATCCTTATACATTATGGCATGCGGGTTTAGGCCCGATGAGGAGCCAACATTATGGCATGCAGACTTAGGTCTGATGAAGAGCCAATAAAAACTCAAG